>NC_056737.1:1112177754-1112462754 GCF_019279795.1 Protopterus annectens | reverse complement strand
TTCTATACAGTGATTGCAAGTATATTGAGAGGCATATTTCTGGAAAGAAACATGATCACTGCACTATTACAAGTCTTGCTACATAGGGTCTATATCACATTATCGAACTTGTGTAAGTTCGAATGATGTAATATCGAACCCAAAAGTCCAAAACCGCACAATAATGAACACACAGAAAACCGATTTTTTCCCAGGGAAAAAAATTGCTGTTCCCTAACAAAAAAAAAAAAAAACATAAACCTTAAACTAAAACTAAAGTGGGGGGCCCCCACCCCCCTACTTAAATATACAAACTCCAAGATCGCACCACAGTGGAGGAAATAGCAAAGCCCCAAAAACGGCCCACCGATTTTTTTTCCCAGGGAAAAAAATCAATGTGCCATGGCTTCAGTAGTTTTGAGTTTCGGACTTTTGGGTTAGATATTACACTGTTCAAACTTATACAAGTTTGACAATGTGATATAGAACATGTTACATATGATAGGTGACCTTTTACCTTATCACTCCTCCTCCTCTTCCTCCTGGTTTGGAGCCCACAAAAATGTTAATATGGCGGGAGTTCTCAGTTTTTTTTCTGTTCATTAAAGGGGTAAAAGGGTAGATATAACGGAGAAGGTCATATGTGAATGGCTGGTAGGATGACACCGCTAGAAGAAAAAGACTGTTTATCCGCTTTTAAAGGAGGCCCAGTACAATGCAGGGTAGAACTGATCTGTAGGCACTAAGCCATGTTGGTAATCATTTGAAATGGGACCTGCTAGAATGAGGCCCAAAGCATGGAGACTGAATGGCCGAAAATCAGATTTACATATACTCTGCCTGAGATAGTCATTGCCAGGAATATTTCCTTTTTTCTGAGGTACTTGGAGTTGGTATATATAAGTTTGGGGGTTGCAGGGAGCTTGCACTCCAGCAAAAAAAGAATTTTAAAGGAGCAGAGCCGTCTTCAAGATTCGCTCTTCTCCAACAGTTTTGAACATTTTTCCCAGCTTGTCAGGACTCAGCATTTCAAGTTGCAACATTTCAATAGGGAGCCTTCTGCGATAGTGAATATGGTAAGACATACCTAACATAAGACACCAGCTGGCGGGTACATTATCTATTTAACATATCCAACAACTTGAATGAAAGCAGCAAAGAAAAAGAATCCACAACCGGCCACAATCCAAACACAGGTTTAATGAAAAAACTTTTGGAACTCTAGCACCTCGGCTTTCAGCCTTCCAGGAGTAATACAAATACACAACATTTCACAAACCTTTTTATAGCACCATCAATTAATAAATAAATTAATTATTCAATTACATAATAATTGCTTTCAATTGATTTCTAAATTTAAACCTACAGGTACCATAGTATTAAATTTTAAAATATAAATGGATTCCTTATAAAGAAGTTTCTCCTTAATATTACATACTTCACCAATTTTCATAAAAACTTGTTCTGAAACAGAAACTTGTAACAAAGAGTAATCACTATCATGTGCTACTTTAAAATGCATAGTGATATTCCTTTCAATTTTATTATTCTTTATGTCCATTATATGTTCCTGTATTCTGACTTTCAATTTTCTCTTACTTTCCGCTATATAAAATAAATTACAGGGATATTTGAGAACATACACCACACCTTCAATATTACAGGGAAAACTGCCACTAGGTGAAAATTCGGCACCATTTATTTTCCTAAAACTTGTAACAATACAGGAACATATGGAATAACAGCCACAAGGATATATACCCTTCAAACCAGGGGTCACATGTAATGCTTCATCAGGCACAGAAAAATAAATAGAGACTAAAAAGTCCTTTAAACTCTTTCCTTTTTTGTGGGAAATAGAAGGACAATTTGGTGCAATTCTTTTCAACTCCACATCCTGAAATAAAAATTTCCAGCAATAACGCAATATTCTATTAATCCTATTACTAAGACTATTATATACTGAAACAAAATATATCTGATCCTTATGCAATTCAGCATTAACCACCATCTTATTCATATCATTATGGAACTGATTCAGTCCCAATCTCTGTGTAACCACTTTCTGTAAAGAATTCTTAACCATATCTCAGTTGTACCCCCTATTTATAAACATGTGAAAAGTGTACCTACATTCTCTTATAAAATCTCCCCAATCACTACAAATTCTATGCTCTCTAATTCTATTCCTCAAAAATTCTGGTCAAGCATGAATAGACTCTATTCAAATTCTATTCCTCAAACATTCTGGTCAAGCATAAATAGATTCTTACACCCTGGCCACTCTAGCACACCATCTCCATTAGGAGCTGATAATAATAACCCCCAGCAAACTGCCAACACCTTCAATACCCTTTTTACTGACACCATACAATCCCTAGTGTTGTCTGTGGATAGTTGATGGGCTAGGGATTGTATGGTGTCAGTAAAAAGGGTATTGAAGGTGTTGGCAGTTTGCTGGAGCTGATAATAATAACCCCCAGCAAACTGCCAACACCTTCAATACCCTTTTTACTGACACCATACAATCCCTAGCCCATCAACTATCCACAGACAACACTAGTCTCCCTGTCTCAGTACCTGACACTCTACCAACCTTCTGACTACAACCCATCTCTACTACTTATATACTAAAAATCATCCAAAAACTTAAGCCATGTACCCCCTCTGCAGACCAGCTACCATCTGAATACTCGCAAAAAGCAGATAAATCAATTGCCTATCCTATATCCAGCCTTATAAATAGAACCATAACCAAGGGAATTGTCCCAGACATCTGGAAAATCTCCCATATAATTCCCTTACACAAAAGTGGTAACTCTAATGATTATTCCAATTACAGACCCATAGCTCTCTTATCACCCTTAGCTAAAATTATGGAAAAATGCATTCACCACCAGCTAATAAACCACTTAACCCAATACAACATCTTAGCTAACTGCCAACATGGCTTTAGACCATTTCATAGCACCACCACAGCACTCCTTTCTTTCACCGACTCCATCAACCATAACCGTAATAACAATAGCCTCTCTTCAGCACTCTTTATTGACCTATCAAAAGCTTTTGACATGGTAAACCACCCCCTACTCATACAGACCCTTGGATCCCTCTCTCTAGACACCAAGACTATTCTCTGGTTCAAGTCTTACCTTAACTATAGGCAACAGGCAGTTTTCTGGGAAAATAAGCTATCTTCCCACCTGCCCGTCTTCCTTGGAGTCCCTCAGGGCTCCATTCTAGGATCTCTTCTTTTCTCATTGTTCATCAATGACCTGCACATAGCAATCCCCCAAGCCACCTGTATACAATATGCGGATGACTCAACACTCGTTTGCTTTGCCAACTCAATAACTGAACTACATTCTCTAACCCAAAAAGTATTCAGCACAGTTGAGGCTTGGTTCCTGAAATGCTGTCTCCTTCTGAATGCCAAAAAGACCAAGCTCCTACTCTTTACACCCAACAGCAAGTCCCCCCTATACATTTCTCACTCTTATCCAATAACACCACTCTTATATCCCCTGACTCTACCACCAAACTGCTAGGAATCACAATTGACAATAACCTCACCTTTGATAACCATATTAATAACGCCATTAAAAAAGTAAATAGAAAAATGGGCTCCTTATATAGAATAAAATCCTCCTTAACTCCTACATCCAGAACTACAATTGCCCACTCCCATTTAATCTCGACTCTTCTTTATGCTCCACCCATATACACTAATCTAAAAAAAAGTAATCTTGTCAAACTAGCTAACTCCTATAATAATATAGCCAGATTCACTACTGGGAACCCATTTAGAACTCACCATTGTCAGAACCTTCGGCAACTAAACTGGCTCAAACTAAAAAACATTTTGCTACTCTCCCAACTTACCATTGTTCATAAGATATTTTACCAACCTAACAACACCCCTATACTTTCCAACCTTATTACCCCCTATAGTAATCTCAACTCCTTGCGCTCCTCTAGTAAACTTCTTGCTAGCATAAGCAAGTCTAATAACTTGGCTGGTGACTCCTTGTTCTCCAATACTGCGGGAAAACACTGGAACCTTCTGCCACCTGATCTAACTTTACAACCCTCCCTGCCGCTCTTTAAGCAAAGGCTCAAGAAACATCTCAGGACTCACTGGTTATGCCCCTGTTGCAACCCTGACTAATTCTCTAATTTCTCTACCACTACTTCTATATTGCCTCCTTTCACCAATCAATACTGTTTAGGAACTATCACTAGATAATTAATTAACGTATGTCCTGATTGTTATTTGGAATGTTCTGTATACTAGTATACTACCTCTGACTATATACTGTAAAGTCACTTATCCTATCCTGTTAGATTAGAGGTAACAAATGTTTTGTCCTCTCATTAATACACTGTAATTAATTATTTTAACATCCTGTTTTTATAATACTGCATGACATATTTGTGTGAAACTATTTTGCTTGTTTACTTTTGGAGCTTTTCTCCCTGGGCCTCCACTGAAAATGGAAATATATCCAGCTGGACTAGCCCGGTTAACAAATGTAAAATAAATAAATAAATATGCATTCTAAGAAACTCTCCATAAGGTAGGGACTCCAATAAATGCTGAGGGTGAAAACTAGCCCCATGTAAAACATGGGTGTTGTCCACAAATTTCCTGTGGACAGATGTCCTAATACCCCCACCATTAATCCCTTCCAATACCAAATCTAAAAACTTAATCCTATTTCCACACTGTATATCATCAAAACTTAAACCATAAATATTCTGTTCTAAATCCAAACAGACGTTCATTACATTATGTCTGCAGCCCTCACATATAAAAATTAAACCATCATAGATCTGTAATAGGCAATAACGTTATTTCTTACAAACTGGTGCTTATACAGATATTCCAACTCAAAAAAGTCATAAACAAATTTGCATACATGGGGGCAAAAGATGCCCCCATGGCAGTACCTTGTAAGTGATGATAGATGGAACCATCAAAAACAAAATAATTGTTTAACAAAGAAAAATGAATATAACAAGACAAAGGAGAATTTCCTAAAAAATAATTTAGAGCTTTAACACCATCCTGATGTTTAATACCGGTATAAATACTTTTTACGTCCATGACTACATAATACATGTCATTATTCTATTTAATATCTCATATTCTATCCAAAAAAAATCTAAAGAATCTTTAATATAGGACTGTAACTTCATGACATAAGGCTTTGAATATTCATGTATAAGTAAACCTATGTTAGTTAAAAAATATTTATGAGCATCTATAATGGGGCGACCCGGAAGGCTCTGTGAATTTTTATGTAGTTTTGGCAAACAATAAAAAGCAGGTATCTTACACCCCCCCATATCAAAATTTCTTTCAACATCTCCCTGAGTTAAATAACCTAGTCTAACCCCCTTCTCCAATAACATCTTATATTGTGTCATGACGTTATAATCAACAATATCACACCTTCCATAAACTTCCTCATTCCTGAGATGCACATAACACATATTAACATATTGTGTGTAATATAAAACAACTATTTTGTTCTCTTTATCTGAGGGCTTAATTACAATATCTTTTCTTTGGCTCAAACCAACCAAAGAATTCCATTCAGATTTACTTAAATTATATATAACATCTTTATATTTGTCAAAACCATCAAACAATTGTATTATTTGATAATTCAACATAGCAGAAAATTGCTTTATTGTCTCATTAGTATAAGTGGGAATGAAAGAACGTTTGTTGGAAATTATATGTGTATCCAATAAACAATAAGCATTAACATCTAAATCCGACATACAAAAAATAAAACTTCCATTATCATTTTGTGACATACAAGAAATAAAACTCTCATTTTCCGAGTCAATGCAATCCAGAACTTCAGTGTCCCCTATATTATCCTTCTTATAAAAAAATATTTCAAATGCATTTTCCTAACTAAAAAAAGTATCCTGCTTTAACATGTGTAAACGAGGAACAACCGTGGGTACAAGTTTTAAACCGAACTTTAAAATATTATACTCATTATTATCTAGGTTGCAACCTGACAAATTCACTAAACAACAATTAGAATTAAAAGACACATTATCCACACTTTCTGATAAAATATCAGTTCCATCTGCCTCGTTTAAAATGAGGTCTATAGTTCGTTTCAGTGCAGACATTTTGTCCTTGAAAATTCCTGTTCCTCTTTCTATTCTGTTGTCCAACTTGATCCTCTCCCTGTCTCCAAAATGGCTGCATAGCTTCCAGACAATGAGCATTAGGAAGAGGTGGATATGCAGATTCATCACTATCACCACCACTTGTCAAACCAGAAGAAGCAAATGTGACTGAATGTGAATGTTTTAAACCTCCCTGTGAACGGTCGTTTTTCTTGTCTCTTTTATCACTGACTTTCCAAAGAAAAGCACGTCTATATTCATAGTCACGCGAGTCCCTTTTCATCTTATTTTTCTTTCTTTCGATCAGAAGGGACTCCAGATGTTTTAACTCACTGTTCAAATTTTTCAAAACAGAGTCAACTTGAGAGGGAACAAGCAAGGGAGACAAATTCAAAAAAAGTGCGCTTAATATCTTCCGTTTCAGCATATCTCACTTAATGAGAATGGAGACCCACTCACTCATGCAACAATGTGCTCCTGCCACCCAGCAGTCACAAAAAGCTTTTTCCACATCATCAGTTAGATCAAAGGGTGTAGTAGGACTTTTAACTGCCTGTAAACCTCTGAGAGTTATCTTAAGGTCTAAGTACCGCTGCAAACCCAAAATATTTAAATGTACCTTTGTCTCCATCAACATTAGCTTCTCCAAATTATCACATAAATCCTGGCTATCCATAGACAAGCCAAGATTTCCAGAGCCAGTGGTCAAAAAAGGATTGCCAATCTTCGTATGTCTTTCCCCCCATCAACTTCTCCATATAACTAGTGAAACTTCCACTCACATTATTGTTCAAATGTCCATTAGCAGAAGAGACACTCTGAGCAACATAGTTGTCCGTAGTTGCTTGGGCTCTTTGAGATGGGGTCGGCATCACCTTTGAATCTTCCCTGAAGACCATGGGAAAATTGTAGGATGGATCTGTGGCCATGATCCACCCAAATTATATCCAACAACTTGAATGAAAGCAGCAAAGAAAAATAATCCACAACCAGACACAAGCCAAACACAGGTTTAATGAAAAAACTTGTGGAACTCTAGCGCCTCGGCTCTCAGCCTTCCAGGAGTAATACAAATACGCAACATTTCACAAACCTTTTTATAGCACCATAAACTAATAAATAAATAAATGAATTATTCAATTACATAATAATTGCTTCCAATTGATTTCTAAATTTAAATCTACAGGTACCATAGTATTAAATTTTAAAATATAAATAAATTCCTTATAAAGAAGTTTCTCCTTAATAATACATACTTCAATTATCACAAATACTTGTTCTAAAACAGAAACTTGCAGCAAAGAATAATCACTATCATGTGCTACTTTAAAATGCATAGCGATATTCCTTTCAATTTTGTTGTTTTTTTATATCTCTTATATGTTCCTGTATTCTGACTTTCAGTTTTCTCTTACTTTCCCCTATATAAAATAAATTACAGGGACATTTGATAACATACACTACACCTTCACTATTACAGGAAAAACTGCCACTAGCTGAAAAGGAGGCACCATTTATTTTCTCTATTTAATGCCTGTGGAATTATTAACTAGAATCACCACCTTTTCAGATGCCCAAAGTGAGGTATTTTAATGGAAACAAACATTTACAGGATAAACCATACCTGCAATCAGTGCAAAGAATTGGACTCACTTTTTCCCCCAAAACAAAAGCTCAGCCTTATAAAATCTGAGTTGTTTGTGCAGTTTTGTATCCTACATGTTTCAGATACAAAATAATTGTTTTATGCAACTCTTAGAGGAAAGTCAGGAAATATTTTTTTTGTACTAAAATCTAAGAACATTTGCAGTGTTTCATGTGTTTTCACAGAACGTAGCTGCTCAAAAAGGGACTGTCCTATGTAAAGAGGGACAGTTGGTAACTCTACTATGAGCACAGACCTAGTTATATGGAATTTCCAGTTAGTGCATTTTATACTAAAACTTATTTTCATAAAAGAGTGTTATTGGTTGCAGGAGAGTGATTTAAAGTAATGTTTCTTTTACTGCTTGCTGAGTTGAATTATAATTTCGCCATCATGGGACATTGTTTTTAAAATGTATCAAACATGAAGGAAGATAGATGCAAGCTTCTCAGAGTGTTTCAGCTTGGAAATGCACCTTGGAAGGAACTGAAATTTGTAAATTACTGTGCAGCTGGGTGGTAATTGCACTAGGAAGACTAGCTCTAGCTTGTATGGTTTACAGCTTGTTCAGGAGATGCTGAGTGAATAGCGGTGCCATAGCATTTAACATTCTGATTGCTCTGGCATTCAAATGAATGGGTGTTCATGTGACTGGTGGCTTTACAGGATGATCATACACAGTTGTTTTGTGCTAACCAAAACCAGTGAACAGAACACCAAGGCATTGCAGATTAGTACTCCACTGGCATTTAAGTATGCAATGTCTGTGATTTATTTACAGCAAGTGGCATAGAGACTCTTCAATGCCAGGCCAGACTGGCAAAAAGATGCAGATTGCTGATGTGAGCATAACGGTTTAGGGGGTCTGTGGCAAAGTGACTGGCAAGCCATACCTGCACAGATAATTACTTAAGTAAGAAGTACCCAGGAGGAAGAAGTAGTTTCCTAGGCAGCAATGGAGGACTTCATATTGTTTTGTTTGTTTGCTTGCTTGCTTGCTTGTTTTTCTTTTTGTTTTTGTTTAACTGGTTTGTCCTACTGGACAGAACCCATTTACAGAGGCTACCTGGAAGAAAAAGAAAAGCTGCAAGAATAGCATAATGCAAGTGATTTAGAACCAGCATTATGCAGCTGATTATTGGATGAACAATTCCAGAAACATTTGACATATGTCTTGCTAACAAGCAGATGTGCCAGTACATATATTAAGCAAATGAAAGGAAAAGGAAACTAAAATACAGTGGTAAGGAAAGAAGGCACATAAATAAAGGCAATAACAGCATTTTGAAAGTAGGTACACGGAATATAAGAAGGCCTATGAAACATGGACATCATCCATAGTGCCAATGATTCAAAAAGGTATCAGGGCAGAATTCTGTGTCTGATGATTTCCTAGACTATAGTGGGGTTATTTAAGGTATTGAACAGATGCTTCAGTGATATAAAATAAACAAATTATAAAAGCACAGTACGTGACCTGTTTAAATATCTTTCCCGTGGCAGCAGGAAGCAGTGAGGATCAGGCCTGCTGCATGCGAACACTAAATGTCACTGTTATCCTGCTGCATTTATATACCTGTTTCCTATCATTCTTATAAACTGTGAACAGAATACTAGTTATTTATTTACTGACATTTGATTACTGGTAAAGTCAGACTCGGTAGGTGTCCATTTTCAGCAGAGTCCTGGAGAGAAAAGCTCTAAAGTGTTAACAAAAACATTTTAAGAACAATAATTTGACAGTCTTCAAAAATAAAACAAAAGCATCTACAGTTTAATTATACCAAATGAGACATAATGTGAAAACTTTGGTTAAGAATAGATACACCTTACATGACAATGATTTAACATTTAGAGAAATGTAAGCCAGCTAAGAGAAATTAAAGTTAAGTTAGTATAATATTAACAGGAATTACAATATGAAGTGGCCAGAAAAAAACAGGGTTATGGTATATTTAGATAGAGAGTTGGGGAGGGAAATAAGGAAGTGAATGGATCACTACTCTTTAATATTGTCACCAACTTGCTCTACTCCTCTTGTCCCCAGTCATCTCTTGTGCAATATGCTGATGACTCTACTGTTATAACCATTGCTGACAACCCAACTGACCTCCACTCAACTATCCAGGCATCCTTCCACACCACTGAGACTTGGCTTAGTGATAAACTAATACTTAATCCAAAAAAAACTAAGCTCCTACTCTTCCTCCCTAAAAACATCACCACACTCAAAAGTACATTTACCATCTTACCCTGCAACAACACTATCATCTCAGCTGAATCTAGCACTAAATTGCTAGGCGTTACAATAGATGATCAGCTTAAGTTTGATCTCCATATTACTAACTCGGTAAAAAGAACTCATCAGAAACTTGGACATCTTTTCCGTAGCAAGAAATACTTAACTAACACTGCCGGAATAACTCTCTCCCAGGCTTTATTACTCCCAACACTCCTGTACAACTCCCACATATTCACAAACCTAAATTCTACACTTATTTCCAAGCTTGAAACTACCTATAATAAGATCGCCAGTTTTGCAGCTAACCAAACCTACAAGTCACACAACTGCTTAGCACTACAGCAACTAGACTGGCTAGAATTCCCTCAGCTGCTCCAACTATACCAACTACAAATCATCCACTCTATCCTCTATCTACCCTCCTTCTGCCACAGCCTCTCCACTATCATATCCAAATATTCCCCTGCTAGGATGCTACGCAGCTCAAATCAAGAATTATTAGACATCTACAAACCCAAAAACAAAATAGGCTGCCTTCTCTATAACTATAACCCAGCTGCATCCTGGAACTAACTCCCCTTGGGAATAAAATCCATCCAGCATACCAAAAGTTTCAAATTAGCCACAAGGAAATACCTAAAAATAAAGTGGTCTTGCCACTGTAGCCAACCACCCTGAAACCACCATCCTTTCACCTATTTCACCACCTCACTCAGTGTATCTCTAACACTATTCCCCTGCCTCTTCTACCTCTTCCCTTCCTCTATCTCCAACCACTCTTAATTCTTACAGTCTCAAAACAACCTACCTGTCTAGTCTGTCTCCTATACTCTACCTCCCCTACATCTCCTACTAGCCATTCCTACTTTCCTTTGTTTCCAAGCTCCTATACAACTAGATCCTACCCACTTTAAATAAGCATCTGCCTAACTATTAACTCATTTTGCTCTAAGCAGCTTAAATAATATTGTAACTAGTCACATTTTCTTCTAATTGTTTAAAACCTTGTTTGTAACAACTCACATACTTATCTGCCAGTTGTTAATACTCTGTATAATTGAATTGCCCGAGGAGCTTTTTTCTCTCTCCAGGTCTCTGCTTGTAAGATCCTATAGCTGATTCTTACTACTATGTTACTAAAATTTAATAAATTGTTTTCTAGTCCTGAGGAGCTTTTCTCCCCGGGTCTCTGCTGAAAATGAGCCAAAAGCTCAGCCAGACTAACCCGGTTAACAAATGTAAAATAAATAAAAGAAATAAAAGAACAGGAGTAAGGAGGTGTCAGGTATGAACAGGTACTTGTTCATATTTAAAGGTGTAGTTTACCCTGGGGTTGAGCCAGAACAGAGCCATATTTTGGCTAGGAAATCTTTCAGAGTGGTTTTAAAGGACTGTAGGGAGGGTTTTGACCAGATGGATACAGGTAAGAAGTTCCAGGCCTTAGCATATGATACAGTACAGACCATGCACAGCAGATTTGTGGAGATACCACTTTGTGGATGGAAAGGTATTTGGTGCATCCCATTAACAAGAGCTGGGAAGGAGTTATAAGGCTTTACGTAGTACACAGGACCTAATATCAGAGGACAAGTTCTTTGTCATTTCAACAGGAATCAATCACATGACCGATGGAGCAGAAAATGAAGAGGTAGTGACAGAGCTAGAAATATCTAACATTCTTAAAACTGTAGTAGGACTGTTTTTGTAGGTAAGGCCTATATTCTTTTTGTTGACTATTTCTACTACATCTTAAACTACTTTGTCATCTACTGAAACTAAAACTTACAAGCAAAATAGTTTGTCTTTTTTTATTTTTCTTTCTTTTTCTTTAGTTTTTCTTTCCCTATCTCAATATTTAAGTGCCTAAGCACTTTACATAATAAAAGACTGATACATAATATCATGAAAGCCAACATAAAATTGCAAAGTGGTTAAAAAATAGCCAAAACAAAAGACAAGAGTTTAAAATAGTTTTCATGTAGACTCTCTTAAAGTGAAAGTCTTTCATGGGGTAACAGGTGAATAGGACAGATATACTTTATGGAAGACTAATTTCCTGCAAAATGCATAATGTTCAGAGGTAACAGGACCTCAGAGTACATTGTAATAAGAAAGGGTGTGCAGGGGGTTGAAGCTCCTTATATAGAGGTATGAGAGGTTTGCCCCTCCCCTGATGTCACATGGGACCATACTTTTATGAGGGGTTTGCTCCTCCCCTTACATCACATGGAACCATACTTTTATGAGGGGTTTGCTCCTCCCCTTACATCACATGGGACCATACTTTTACTTCCTTTTAGACTTTCTCTGAATTACGACATTACTGTATCTTGTCACACTTTTTACCTGCTATGGCCATTTTAGCGACCTACAGAAAGAGGTCTTAAATATCATGTTTCAGTCAGAGAAGGTAATTCATTTCACAAGACTTGAGTCAGATAGGCAAAAGAAAGTCTGATCAACAGCTTATAAAACAGGTCTTGGGAACAATTAGTAGCAATCAGTAATTGTCACAAAACCAGTAATCGTTTCTCACAGAATAAAAAGCACACAAGGAGTATACCTGTCAACTTTCCAGATATTTGTTTCAAATCTTCAGTCTGTTCCTCATAAAATTTTTGGTTTTCCTGCAAATCAATGATGACTGAAGTCACTAAATAATGACATACATTTGAGGTTCAGCAAATTCATGTTAACATAAATTCTGTTATTCTAGCAACAATATTTAAAATCTGTCCCTATTATTGGGCCTTTGTCCCCCCATTATTTTATGCTTTGACAGAGTTCTTGCAATAAGAGGGTGAGAGCTATGCCCCTGAGGTATACCAGGCCCTGAGTGTAATAGGCCACGTACTAAGTTAAGTAAAATAATCCTGAATCCAGGCCACATGGTGACTGTCAGACTAATACATGGGGTAGCACAGCAGTAGAACATGAGTAAGAAGGTCCAGTGAAATTTTATACCTGCTGTATTCATATCAGGTTACCATTTAAATGCACAAAGTGAAGGACATCACCGTAACCAATGTGAGAAAACATCAAGGCATGAATCTTTGTTGCAAGGTTCAAACACAGAATAAGGTAATTGATTTGGGAAATAGTTTTCAGTTGAAATAAGATACCTTGATGTACCTTTCAACTATCCTGAATTATGAAAAATGTCCAGATTTTCACCTAATATTTTAGGCCTGTTCCTCATAAAATTTGTCAGTTTCTGGCAAATCACTGAGGACTGAAGTCACTGTGTAATGACATGCATTTAAGTTTCAGACGTTTTATACTTCAGGGCCTTTGCAACCCGCCTATTTTTAGTTTTGTACAGAATCACTGCACTAAGAAGTTAAGAGTTATACATATTGACAACAACTGAAATCTGGGCTTTTAGTAAAAGCACAAGACAAGTGTAAAGATACAAACAGACTGCACACTCACACACACACACACACACACACACACACACACACACACACACACACACACACACACACACACACACACCCGCACTCACCCGCACACACCTGCACACACACACACACACACACACACACAGACACACACACACACACACACACACACACACACACAGACACACACACACACACCGCACTCACCCGCACACACCTGCACACACACACACACACACACACACACACACACACACACACACACACACACACACACACATGCACATATACACATCACTTTTAAAATTAAACTTCAAATAAAGATGTAATTTTCCCTTTCATTTAAAATAACCTACACCTGATATTGTAACCAAAAGTAGACAGCAAATAGATGTAATCAGCATGTTTGGTAGAATTGCATATGACCGTGACCAAATCGCGGAAAGCTCACATTACCGAAAACTCATTTGACTGACTCTCATTTCACCAAAAGCTTACAATGCTGAATTTCAGAATACTAGATTATACACCATAGATATACACACTGACAATACCAATTACTAACTTTGTCCAGAACTTAAAAACTACTTACTTACCCTATGAACAGAAACCAGGCAATATAAAACTAAAGTAGGTGGGGTCTATGCCCCTCCACACCCCCAAACTATACATACCAACTCCGGGATTGCACTATAGTGGGGAAAAGGGCATATACCTTTTACTAGCCTTAAAGAACTCTACACGCTGCCACTACTACTACATCTACACGCTGCCACTACTACTACATCTACATACTGCCACTACTACCTGTATCTACACGCTGCCTACTACTACCTACATCTAAACGCTGCCACTACTACTACATCTACATACTGCCACTACTACTACATCTACATGCTGCTACTACTACCTACATCTACATGCTGCTACTACTACCTACATCTACACGCTGCCTACTACTACCTACATCTAAACGCTGCCACTACTACTACATCTACACGCTGCCACTACTACCTGCATCTACACGCTGCCTACTACTACCTACATCTAAACGCTGCCACTACTACTACATCTACACGCTGCCACTACTACCTGCATCTACACGCTGCCTACTACTACCTACATCTAAACGCTGCCACTACTACTACATCTACATGCTGCCACTACTACTACATCTACACGCTGCCACTACTACTACATCTACACGCTGCCACTACTACTACATCTACGTGCTGCCACTACTACCTACATCTACACACTGCTACTACTACTACATCTACATGCTGCCACTACTACCTACATCTACACGCTGCTACTACTACCTACATCTAAACGCTGCCACTACTACTACATCTACACGCTGCCACAACTACTACATCTATGCGCTGCCACTACTACCTACATCTACACACTGCTACTACTACCTACATCTACATGCTGTGACTACTACTACATCTACACGCTGCCACAACTACTACATCTACATGCTGCCACTACTACCTACATCTACACGCTGCTACTACTACCTACATCTAAACGCTGCCACTACTACTACATCTACATGCTGCCACTACTACTACATCTACGCGCTGCCACTACTACTACATCTACGCGCTGTCTCTACTACCTACATCTACACGCTGCTACTACTATTACATCTACACGCTGCCAATACTACCTGCATCTACACGCTGCCTACTACATCTGCACGCTGCCACTACTACCTACATCTACACGGTGCCACTACTACTACTACAACTACATCTACATGCTGCCACTACTACCTACATCTACACGCTGCCACTACTACTACTACAACTACATCTACATGCTGCCACTACTACCTACATCTACACGGTGCCACTACTACTACTACAACTACATCTACACACTGCTACTACTACCTACATCTACACGCTGCCACTACTACTACTACAACTACATCTACATGCTGCCACTACTACCTACATCTACACGGTGCCACTACTACTACTACAACTACATCTACACACTGCTACTACTACCTACATCTACACGCTGCCACTACTACTACTACAACTACATCTACATGCTGCCACTACTACCTACATCTACACGGTGCCACTACTACTACTACAACTACATCTACACACTGCTACTACTACCTACATCTACACGGTGCCACTACTACTACTACAACTACATCTACATGCTGCCACTACTACCTACATCTACACGCTGCCACTACTACTACTACAACTACATCTACATAGTGCTACTACTACTACATCTACACGTTGCCACTACTACCTACATCTACACACTGCCTACTACATCTGCACACTGCCACTACTACCTACATCTACACGGTGCCACTACTACTACTACAACTACATCTACATGCTGCCACTACTACCTACATCTACACGCTGCCACTACTACTACTACAACTACATCTACACACTGCCACTACTACTACTACAACTACATCTACACACTGCCACTACTACTAATTTCAGTAAAATGAGATTCAGTCAAATGAGTTTTCGGTAATGTGAGTTTTCGATGATTTTGTCTCGGTCATATGAAATTCTACCAAATTAATTTTAGACGAAGTGAAGTAGACCCATATATATATATATATATATATATATATATATATATATATATATATATATATATATGCAAAAATGCAGCTTTAACAAACTGCCTGAAACAAAATGAGACTGACCCAATAACTTAGCACTTTCATTCACATTTATTCAATTAACTTCCCTCAGAAAACATAACCCAACATACCCACAGTAAATAAATATTACATATCCACCAAAAGAAAACAACCACCAAAATTCAAATAATTCTGACATCATTTCCTATGCCTGCCATTTTAAAGCACATTTAATATTCAGAGCATCATTTAGCCCTGGATTAATGTCAGCATTAAGAAAAAGCTGCCACTGGAGTTCACAAAACTCTAAATAAGTTTCAACATCACCTACAAAATGTAAAGCTTTCTGCCATACAAAAAAAAATTAAAACTTTTAAAATCGGTACATTTCATACTGTGTTTTCCTAAAACATTTTTACTATTCCCATTTTTGATGGCCATGTAATGCTCCTTTATTCTATTAGATAATTTTCTGATAGTTTTACCTATATAGAAGAATTTACAATAATCACAAAAAAACACACATACAACATAATCAGTAGAACAATTATATATTCCAGAAATGTATGAAGTGTAATTCCAGTGCTTAAAATATAACTTGAACAGCAATGGATGTATTTGCAAACAACACACTGACCACACTTAAACATACCTTCCTTGTTTCCAGAAATAGGAAAATGCATTCTACTAATTAACATTTGATTCTGTTGACTTTCAAACATAACTTTCAAAGTTTTGGTCCTTTTATAACAGAATTTAGGTCCATTGCCCAAAATATTAAACATTTCATTATTACTTCGTACAATGTTCCAGTTTTTACATAAAATGTTTTGAAGTGAATACATATCCAAACTAATCAGAATTGGAAAACTCCAATACATTGAGGTGGCCTAATGGTTAAGGTGTTTGCCTTACAAGCACAAGGTGCATGGTTTGAGTCTCACAAGGGATAATTGGCTAAGCTTAAAAAAATGGCTTGCAAGGGCAGATAGCTTAGTACTAATCTATGAACCTAAGTGCATTCATAGTCTATGAAGGTTGGGAGGGTGGCCTAATGGTTAAGGTGTTTGCCTTACAAACACAAGGTGCAGGGTTTGAGTCTCACAAGGGATAATTGGCTAGGCTTAAAATGGCTCACAAGAGCAGTTAGCTTAGTACTAATCTATGAATCTATGAATCTATGAATTTCATTACTACTAGTACTAATAGCCTTTGGTTGAAACTCTGTAAACAGAATGGGCTATAGTTGTTAGATCTCAACCCTGAAATTTTATCAGTTTGTTTAACAATAATAACAGATACCCCCCTGTAAAAATAATTCTTTTAAAAAACTACCTTCTTCAAAAAAAAAAAAAAGAATATCATTACTAATAATCCTAGAAGTCCTTATTAATTGACCTTTGAATACATTGACCTTTGACATTGCTGGGGGTGTAAACTATGACATTCTAAAAAAAGTTCTTAAATGTATCTTTACGATAAATATTAGACTGGAAGCAGAGATTGTTAATATCTAAAAATATTTTCACATCTAAAAACCTAACAGTCTCACCTATTCCAAAGATGGTAAAATTTAAAAATTCAATACTCTTTGAAATTTCCAACAAAAAGACATCAAATTCAGTCCTTATCCCCTGCCAAATGAAAAATATATAATCTATGTAACATTTGTACATAAAAACTTTCTTAAAACCAAAAATTCCTTTGTCTAGACACACTACAGTTAGTCATAGAGAAATTATGTTGCATGCGATCTTACAGAAATAATTTTAGACAACTATTTTATTTTCAATGGAAAGAAGATCCATCGACAAAAATGTGGAGTAGCTATGGGGTCTAGGATGGCCCCAGCTTTTGCAAATATTGTGTTGAGAGCCTAGGAATTTGAGAGCTTGGTCAAACTTAATGGTTTTAAGAAAGTATCTATGTACAAATGTTATTTAGATGATATATTTTTCATTTGGCAGGGGACAATGTCTGAACTGGATGTCTTTCTGTTGGAAATTTCAAAGAGTATAGAATGTTTAAATTTACCATCTCTGGAATAGGCGAGACTGTTAGGTTTTTAGATGTGGAAATATTTTAGATATTATCAATCTCTGCTTCCAGTCTAATATTTATCATAAAGATACCTTTAGGAACAATTTTTTAGAATTTTATAGTTTACACCATTTTATGAAGGTCAGTGTATTCAAAGGTCAACTAATAAGGGTTCTAGGGTTATTAGTAATGATATTAAAACATTGTTTGAAGAAAGTAGTTTTAAGTATGCCTGTGACCAGACCAGGTTTTGCCAATCACTCCCACCAAAAACTGGGATACAAAAATATCTTCAAATCATAGCAGGGAATACAGGTTTAACTTTAACTCTGAAATCTGCAAATAACTGCATTCCCTGCTTTATCTTCTTAACCACTGGCACTGTAGATTTAAATCATTCACATTGCTTCATTTTGAAAAAGAAGCAACACATTCCAGCTTTTGTAGCTGCATTTCACTTTGAATCGAAGAGCATAAGTACTGCCCTAGGGTTACAGCCAGAGCTCCTTCCTGCAGATAAACAAAAGCAAACTGCTGGAACTTTGTAATAACATTAATTCAGTCTACACTATAAATAAATAAATAAATAAATAAAATTCTTATACACATCTTGCTAGTTTATTGGCAGTTTGATGAACTAAAAAAAGCTACCTGGACAACAGGATAAATACAAATAGTAAATTTGTTCATCCTCTCCTTCTCCCCTACTTAAAATACTTGTATCTGTTTAATCTTTGAACAATATAACAATTGGTTAGTTACAGGATGTCTATATTTAGGCAGTATAACATTTTTAAGGTAGTCATTTCAGTTGTGACCAGAATAGGTTATTTTGTTATGAAATAATTGCTTATAGATTTTTTAACAAGTCCGACTTTAGTTAACACATGATAAAGTAAAAAAATGAAATTATAAGAATATAAATTAATATTTTAAATATTATGGTTGCATTATAGTATTACTTTCAAATATTAGGATAATAAATCAACTAACCAGAACACTAAGATCCTCCTGCAAATACATGCTAACTGTAACAAAACCCAACAAAAGACCTGACAATGCCTGTACTCCCATAGCATCGCAAAACTATGGAACAACTTACCATCTAAAATAACCCAAACTGACCACTCAAGAACCTTTAAGACAGCTCTAAAATCACATTAGCTAAATAATCCATCCTGCACCTGCCACACAAACAAACCACCTTAAGACAGGCCATTAACTAAATAGTAGGATGGTGCAGCTTATAATAAACAGTCTTACAATTACTTTGTATACCTACTATGCATTTGTTTCTTTACTCACACTACAAATGGTACTGTTTTAATGTCCATACTATTTTACATGTGTAAATTGTTTTCTATCTATATTTAATGACTCTTAATGCATACTAATGTAAATGCTATGAAGTGTTGAAGTGTACTATGTTTGCGACTTATATCTGTAAGATTTGTTAATCTTATGTTAAAACTTGTCAATGTTGTAATGCTTGTGGAGCTTTTCTCCCCGGGCCTCTGCTGAAAATGGGTTTCTGACCCAGTGGACTTTCCTGGTCAACAAATGCCAATAAATAAATAAATAAATGTATGTTTTACCACAAATAAACATTGATGTACATGTATATATTTTTTGTTTTGTTTTCAGGACCAATCAAAGAAGCAGAATAAAGTCTTTGTACATAAAACTAAATTATGTTTTAAATTTCTATCTAAGCAGTTAATCTAAACCAGTTTAACCGTAAATAACTTGCAGCTCATATAGCAGCAATTACTTTATAATACAAAATGTATTAGAAGAAGTATGTTAAGTCTTTGAAGAAACAGAAAATAATCAGATACGTAACTATCAGGAGAATGAATTATGAATGAACTTAATGGGTGTTTTTTTCCGTATATTTTGCATCATCAGTTGCTTCTTGGCTTTATGTGGATTAATAGCAAGACAAAGGTAATGAGATATTTTTTCATTGATGTTATAGAGTCCTGCTAATGCTGATTTCATAGCGTCATAGGTGCATACTAAGCTTATGACTACTGCGGCCATATTAAGCCTAGCCAATCATCCCGGATCTCTCACAAGTTCTGGTAAACTTGGTAAGTGTAAGCAGGAGCATGGACGATGAAACATTTACAGGCAGGGGACTGGAAGATGAACCATTTACAGGCTGCCTTTGTTCATTTGTTAGAAATTATTCAGAAATGTTATCATGCAATTATCGCTCAACAGTTAGATACTCATAATGTCATGCAGTTCTAGCTGTTATTTAGTTAAAACTATATTGTGTCACTTTAGGCTAATGTAATAATTACCACATATTCATTTTTCCTTCTCATTTCTTCCAAGAATCAGGAAAATAAAACAACATAAGGGATCATAATGTCATACAACATATAGCTTTTGAGCAACTTCATCTAGAAAGCCTCATCCACAGCTATTAATCGTTTCCCTGCCAGATGGGATTTTGGTACTGTTTACATTGTTCTTTATTAAAAGCTTTCACAAAGAATGATTAGAACATACAGTTCTTTACTTTCAGAAGAAAAGAAAGTCTAGTTAATTATGTGAACAAAGTCCTGCATTTGCAGAGAATATGTTCTTTGTTTCCACCAAGTACTACTATTCTGAAAGAGCTGTCCTTGAAATATATTGTTGTTTGTAGTATTTTCAACCCCCCAAATATGCCTCAGCTAGCCTGAGTTCCTGGTTTAACACCTATTGAACAATAACAAGCTGAAGGTTATGATATAAAAGTCTGTGAAATCTCTTGTATGCTTTTCTCACCAAGTTTTTACTTTGAAAGTTTCAGAAGCTATATGAGGAATACCATTTAATACCAAATTGTGGATTCTTGCAATTTGATCAAATGGCTAGAATATTGGGTGTCTTAACAGTGACCTGAATGTCAAATGAAAAACAAAAAAAAAAAAAAAAAAAAAAAACCAGCATCCCCCCCTGTGCCCCAGTGTGGTGGTCTGTAGCCCCACACCCCATGATAATTATATATACTAAAGCCAAGATCACATTACAGCAGAGAAAAGGTCAATTCTCCAATACCCCTTGCAGCTTGATTTTTTTACTGCAGGTTTCCCCTTTTTCCCTATACATTAACATTTCTGAAATCAACATTTAGGTTTTGACCTTTTCACACTCAACATTTTACATCGATTGACCTCTTATCATGTACATCAAATCACATATTCAATTTTTCTGCATTCCCTATGTACCTACTTCTTTCACTATGAACTAATATTTGGAGTGCATTTAGATAAGTATTTTATCATTAAGCAATTAAACCATTACAATTGTCTATTGCTATGGCTTTAACATGGTTAAAGTACTACTATTATTATAATCCAGGGTTTATTTTATTGTGTTATCTTCACAACAAAACAGATTTCATCTAGGCAAGGCACATTCTCTGACTGTTTACAATGGTCAGATATTTTAAATCATTCCAAACTGCAACACCTTCTTTATGTACTTTTGAACCAGCAACTGAGTCTAACTCAGTCTTTCTTTTATGTCCTTTAGTGTTCCAAAGTTATGTCCTTTATTCTTCCAATTTCTTTGGAAAAGACCTGCATGACATCTACCAGTAACTATAATATCTTTCCGTCCATGCCATGTTTGTTACTGACCCAGGACACCTCCAACAGTTATCTTGGCAATGTTCCAGTTCAGTTAACTTTTCCTTATCCGTACTCATCAAAGTTAGTATTTTTCCATCACATGCTCACAAATTCAGATTTTGGATTTTTTACTCATTCTTTGGTCCCACAGCACTCTATCTTCCATGTCACAGAAACACCCTTTTCTGTCCAGTTAGTGTCCAGCTTAATCTTCCAGACTTGTGCCAGTTGTCTAGGGTTGAACTAAGCAACAGAGACCTACACATACAAAAGGTGTCTGGTGAGGACATGCTGTGAAGTTATGTTTAGGATGCCGTATATAAATTGTAACTCTAAAGCCCTTCTTAGACCCATACATGAGGATGTGTGCCATCACCTGCTCTTATCCCTAAATTAGAGCGTGAGTGCTGTTTGGAACATCATGTCTGCCACATCCCTAGTCCCTGAGACTGTATCAAAACAATTAGACTTGAATGTAATATTTTATATTCTAAACAGTGCATTTGTCTGTGTGTGAGAATAATCTTCCTCAGCACTTATTCGCCCCTTTCCAAAACCTATTACTCTAAATTAGAATAAAGCTAAAACTGAACAACTAACATGAACCAGGGTTAATTCTGTATAAAAATAGAATTTACTAGCATATAAGAAATACATTATTAATTTTGAGTGGGCATCAGTCAATAAATATGAATTTGCTGTACAACAGAAATGTCATAAAAACATCAAATTACGTACTTCAGCTCTGGGTAGTGGATAAGCTTGCTATATGACACTGTTCAGTATAAAAACAAATATTTTAAGTGTCCACGGTTTAGTATCTTTTTGTACCCAGCTCTGAGGTTTCATAGTTGCTGATGGTACCTTTTGGTCTGTGCTGAAAACAGATACTTAGTGCACATATTAGATAGATGCCTAGAATAATGTATTTTAGTCTCATGTTGCAGGTTTCTTTCTGAACAGTTCAAGGCCTCTCTACTAGGAAAATAAATCTTAATTGCAAGCCTCTTACTGATGGAGGTACACAAATCTTTTAAATTGCATGGCTTCATGCCTTCTATTTTTAGTATTTTTGTTACATATTATCACATGATCGGCCTGGAGAATAGCAAGATTAATGCAAAGCAATACATGAAGGCAGAATTAATAAATGCATTCAGAACACAGTAGTATTGGTACGATATAAGCAATCCTCAAATGCACCACCAATAATAGCAGCTATAGCAATAGCAATAATGCTAACATGTACATTTTTTCCTTTCCAATCAGAGTTCTTTTCCCTATAACTACCACACAGCTGTCCACCAGTGGTACTTCAACTAAGATGAACACTGCCTTAGGTTGGACAAATCACCAGCTAACCAATCACTCCCATCCATTCCAGCAGCTGAAAAATCACTCCCATCCATCTTAGTGGCTGACCAATCACTTCCATCCATTCTTAAGAGACATGCAGTTAACAACTCTTGCATCATAATTCTAAATGTCATTGGCTGCTAGCTCCACTGACGTTACTCTATCTAATGCTTGGTCAGGTGTACACAGCAGCCTCTGTTGTATGTGTCCGTAACATGTTACCAACAAATTTATCTCTTAATGCCTATTCCAGCTCTTCTTTGAGCTGACAGTGCTTTGCTGCCATTTTCAGTTTTAGCACAAACTCCAAAATGCATTAAATTTTTCATTTGATTAACAAGCGCAAACTGTTCTGCAGTTACCATGAAATTTTGGATTCAGATATTTCTGGACTGTCACTTTGCTCCCTGTGAATGATTTTTCAGATTGACGAACTGGTGCTACGAAACTGGGTATCAGTTTGTATGCTTTGGACTCCCAATACTGTTCACACAGCACTGTTATTACAGAATGAGTTGTCAAGTCTTCCATGCTAATAGAAAAAGCCATTAAATTTGAATATGTTGCAAACCTACAAGTTTCTTTCAGTGCTGACCTTTATTTTTGTAGCAACATCTAAAACATACATTTATTTATTATTATTATTTTATTTTACATTTGTTGACCGGGCTAGTCTAGCTGGATATATGTCTATTTTCAGTAGAGGCCCGGGGCGAAAAGCTCCAAACACGAACAATGACAAATTTAACAATGTATAGAACCAGTAAGAATCACAATACAGAGGTAGTATTGGTCTAGTGAACAGCTGTAAGAATAAATTTGTATATTAAATAATTTTAGTAAAAATTAAACTAAACAATTCTACAAAAAATTAAACTAAACAATTCTACAAATCACACTAGAAGGTATGAGTAAGTCTTAGATAAGGAAAATAATATATATGTTATTCTCATATTACAGAGTAGGAGTTGTAAGTAGATTTGGAGGCAAAGGTTACAGGAGTAGGGATAGGGTTAAGAATATAAAGTGATAAAAAGATGTCAGTGTGGGTTAGTACATGGACAAAGCCAGTGAGTTTTCAGATGTTCTTTAAGATGTTTTTTAAAAAGAGAAGTAGAAGCGATGGTAGATAATTCAGCAGGGAGCTGATTCCAGAATTTTCCTGCAGTGTTTGAGAACAGTGAATCCCTGGCTTTGTTGTTAGCTTTATTTGATAAAACTAGAAGCTTGTTAGCAGACCGTAGTGTAGCTAGATTAGTATAAGGAGTAATTAGATTAGTCAGGATAGGGGTGTTGTTAGGGTGGTATAGAATCTTTTGCGCAATAAGTAATTGTTGAAAGAGTATATGGTTTTGCAGTTCTAGCCATCCAAGTTGTTTGATGTTAAGGCAGTGGTGAGTTTTAAAGGGGGAACTTGTGATGAATCTAGCTATGCTATTATATGCTATTACAACAGGTGGAGAGTTGAGAGGTTGTTTTTGGATAGGTTGGTATATATAACAAAGGCATAGAAGAGGGTAGAAATAAGGTGGGTTTGGACAATTGCTTTCCTTGCAGAAGGGGTAAGGAAGGGTTTTATTCTATAGAAGGTGCCAAGTTTTCTGTTAACAGACTTTATAGTGGAGTTTGTGTGTTCATTGTAGTTGAGATGATTATCAATTGTTACACCTAGTAGGCGGGTTGTAGTCTCTGGGTTGATGTTGGTACCATTGTTAGAGGTTAAAGAGAAGAAAGGAGTGGGTGATTTATGAGTGGGAGTAAAAAGCAGTAGTTTTGTTTTTTTGGGATTAAGGAGGAGGCAGTGTTGCATAAACCAGTTTTCAACCTTCTGAAACACAGTTTGGGTGAGGGAGTGGAGAGGATATATCCTTGACTGTACATATTAAGGTGGAGTCGTCTGCATATTGACTGCAGGTGGCTTCAGGTATGTTCATGTGTAAGTTGTTAATAAATAAGGAGAAGAGTTAGGGGACCTAGGATAGAGCCCTGGGGTACTCCAATATTTACTGGAAGTAGTGAAGACAGACTGTTCTGCCAAAGTACTGCTTGCTGTCTATTTTCCAGATAAGACCTAAACCATTGTATGGCTTGAGGATCAAGAGAGTGAGCCTTTAGTTTGCCGAGCAGTAGGTTATGGTTTACCATGTCAAAGGCTTTTGACAGGTCAATAAATAGTGCAGAGGAAAATGAGTTATTGTTGCGGTTTTTATATATACATCCCTTTTTAAATATAATATGAATAAAAAATTAGTCTGTTTCATTCCATTGAAACAATTATTTACTGGAAAAACTTAGAAGATTTATTTATGGATGGGGACTTTGCCCTTTAATACCTCATATGAGGTAGCTTCATTCCTACACCACCTTACTTAATATAAAACTTTAGGGTGACACCTCAGAGGGAAGTGGGAGAAATCCCATTTCAAATAAATTTGATGACATGATCTGTCTGATGAAAAGAAAGACCTGCCAATCACTACATATAACTCCAATAATTCATTACTCCACCCACCCCTGTGTCTTCTGAGACATAAAACAAAATATAATCTTACCTGTTCCCCCTGATTCCTAGAATGAGGCACAGTTGTGTGAGTAAACTTAGCACAACAGTAGATGTTTGAGTTATCACTGATGCAGTAGCCTAGGCTATATGGGTTACATCCCGCTAAGGATATAACAGTCAGCCAGTTTACAAAGCTTCAGGGCACCTTCCACTTGCCTAAAACTTTAGACAGCTAGAACTCAGTGGACTAAAAGACAAGTCCGGGCAAGAAGCACTTCAGAGCTTGCATTCCAACAGAGAGAGAGAGAGAAGGAAGCCAAAGACATGAACAGGATAATGCTAGAAAAAAAGTAATGTCCACTCCCTGGCATAAAACAAAATTTACAAAAAACAAGGGGAATGGAGGGAGAGAGCAGGTACTACAGGAGTGATTATTTGAGCAGCTACTGTTACAGTAAGTTAAGTTTATTTACACAAAGCCTTTGTGCTCTTCATAAGGATCACTGCTGCAGTAGCGTTAGCTATATGGATAGACTACCATAGCTCGACATGATGGGGAGGGGAAAGGACAAGGGTCTAGGAGTCCCTGAGGATGGTCCTAGCAAAACCTGTCCTACACTTGGAGAAGGGTCCTAGTTTACAGTGCTTTGTAAAAGTATTCAAAGAGAACCAGGTTGATGCTTCTAAAATACTTCTAGAATACAATCCTTTACAAAAAGCCACATCTGAAGCCAAGGCCCTGATAGAATGAGCTGTTACTCTGCCTGGAATATATATATATATATATATATATATATATATATATATATATATATATATATATATTTTTTTTTTTTTTTTTTTTTTTTTCTAGGAGTAGCAGGTTTACTGTCAGGGAAATCACAGGCTGGGACAAAAACATCCTCCAAAGTGGATGTTACAAGAGTAGGTTCTAGAAATTCCAGTTGCAAAAATCATAAAACTTTCTGAGGGACTGAGAAACATCACTGAATTCTCACTGAAACAACTGATTCATTCTGGAAATACTTTCAGAAAAAGAGAATCTTTAAGATTTACTGGCCAAAACCAAAACCACTCTCCACAGAATCTGAATCAGAAGTATGTAGAAATAACACATATGATTGGTGTCTTCACAACCATTTGAGGTTCAATCTCTTGAATCTCTTCAGAAAATTAAAATATCATTCTCTTTTATCAGAAACAATTACAGAAGTGTCAAGAGCTTGCATTAAATCCTGACGTAAGCCTAGTAAATCAAACCTGTCCAGAGGAACTGAGACAGAAGATGTATGTATAAGCTTTTGTTTCTTTTTGACAGAAATTACTGCAGAAAGAGACCTATTTTTTTGCTAGCAAAAATGCCCCTGGAATAAGCAGAAAGGCATTCCCTGCCCACTTTCCAAGGACCAATAAGAGTGGATCTCCCTTTTTCAGCGGAGGCCCAGGGAGAAAAGCTCCATTTGCTTACACTGCATTATACTAAGTTCCAGTAAAACACAGAGTAGTTATATTTCTATTTACATTTATGCACAAACAATAGTTACATTTATGCATGTACATTCTAAGATTTTACAGAGGTGGAAATTGCTAAAGAGAAAGCACACGTGCAATTTATGTATAAAAATTGTTTTGTCATTTTAGTGACAGGTTGAGAGTGTTCTGTTTAAAGAGAGTATTTGGATAGTATTCTACAGTGAATAAGTTTTAACCCTCTAATGAGCATGTGCAGGACCAAGGCAGCTCATGTTGAACTTTCTATTGGTTTGGGTGCATGGAAGGCGCCCTTAAGTTTGTCAGTCTGGCCAGCTGTTATCCTACTCAGGATATAACCCCACACAGCTTAGGCTGCCACAGCAGTGATCAATATGATGAATGTACTTGTAGATACATATTTTGGTTTCTCTTAAAAGTTGTGATCTGCTTTTGTGGACTTTTCTTTTAGGAAACAGGTCCAGTATTCCTGCTAGGCATGGAAAACAAGAGACACCACAGGTAAATTTACATATACTACAGTTACCTTTTATAACTGATGCTTCTCTTTCCTGACAGTGCCTCATTCCTTTTCTGTGCTGTCTTTTACATTTTGTTTGGCAGTAGAGCTTGGAAGATTAATGCTATGAGCTGTTGTCACATTTCTTCCTGCAGTCCATGGTTCATTTCTTCTTATTGTCTACTTACACACACTGCAGGTCTGCAAGCCTGAGAAGATCATTAGAGAAGACAATGCTCCCTTCTACCAAGTGGACCTACCTGATTAACAAACAATAAAAGTAAAAAAAGACCCCAGTTTTCTCATTACAACCTTATAACAATACTGACATCAGTTGCTAACTTCCATTTCTCAGCTTATAATGTCCATATCTATTTTCTTGAGCTGTACCTTCAGCATATAGCCGATTCACTTAATGTCGACTAAAACGCAGTGACAAAAATAAGATCAGCCATACATAAGACTGAATTCTCAAAATATTGAACCTGTGAAAGATCAGAAAAGAAAAACAATTTCCTTTCTCAGTCTTTATATTAACTCACCCTTGCAGGGTTAGGGGTGGGAGCATCATGTCAGTAATGTGTACTAACTCTAAGGTTAATCCTGCCCCCAATCCTGACCTTAAACCTTACCTTAAAACCCCTTCCCATAATACTGCCACTACAGAAGACACACTCAGACACACAAACACACATCAAAACACACTACAAACATTACATCTAACCCCAACCCTAACCCTAAATTACACACACTTTCAAATGCAAATGCACAACACCTAACACCCTTTGCTAACCCTAACCCTTACATCAAATCACAGGTATACATTCTCTCACACCCTTCCAAACTGCTCACCTTTTTCAATGAATTGTCACTTTGAGATACCAGGCGTTTCACTACCCAGACATTCAACAATCTCAACCACCCCTGGTATTTGTCAACTAAAGCAACATTCGACAAAACACAGGAGAACTGTATAACTATATAATTTCCTCTGGCCAGTATTGAACTGTTGAGCATAACATGAAAATGTATGCCACACAAAACTGACCCTCATCCTGATAAGATAAACTTCTTCTAGGGTAGTGAATGTCAGCTAAACAAATACCTAGAAATTAAATTAAATGAATGTTCAAAATGAATTTAGCAATCTGTGGCTGTCATAGCTCTCATCTATTCCTGATTTTGCAGAATGTTCCTAACTTTGTCTCATATTTTTTTCTTGTCTCTTGACAAATATTGGTTTTCTGGTAAATCACTAAGGATTTTACTCAATAATGCCAGAAATTAGAGTTTTACACTTCTTCCTGTTCAGAAAATGTATGCTGATGTAAAACCGTTTGCTCTTTTAACTTTCTAATTAGAGTAACGTTTACGAATCGTCCTTAATTTAAGGCCTTTATCTTCTCATTATTTTTGACTTTGTCAAGAATTCTTGAGTAAAGAAGTTGAGAGGGGCCCTTAGTAACTTTTCTGGTTCCCTGGTTACATCATATATGAAGTATCTTGGAATATGGCAAGGCAAACCACTTACATTTGGGCATTGCATTTAATAAAAATTAATAAGCAAGTTTCTAAGGCATTATTGAAAACCTTAGAGATGTTAGTCATTAATTAATATCTACAGTAGCTCCTGGTGGGGGGATGACGTAATGGTTAAGGTGTTTACCTTACACACACAAGATACAGGGTTTGATTCTCAAATGGGGTAATTGGCTAGGCTTAAAATGGCCCACAAGAGCAGTTAGCCTAGTACTAATCTATGAACTGAATCCAAAGACAGTTCATAAAGCAACATTCACATATGCATAGACAATTGACAAGCAAAGGAAATATAGAGAGAGGCAGTTGACATAGTATTCAGAAATTTGATTTAACATCTGGATATGCCCATCTTGAGTTACATCTAGACAGTTATGGTATAGCAATATTTTCTACACATATAAACCTGCAAACATATAAGAAGGTTGTGGTTTCTTTTATCTTTGTAATTTCATTGTTTTCCTAATTTTTCACATTTTAATCACTGTTCAATATTGTTACATTATTACATCATAGTTTCCATAAGCAGAAGTCATAAACTTTATACTAAACATTCGATGCATTGCGTTAATGATCCATAAGCAGAAGTCATAACCTTTATACAAAACATTTGATGCATTGCGTTAATGATCCATAAGCAGAAGTCATAACCTTTATACAAAACATTCAATGCATTGCGTTAATGATCCATAAGCAGAAGTCATAACCTTTATACAAAACATTTGATGCATTGCGTTAATGATCCATAAGCAGAAGTCATAACCTTTATACAAAACATTTGATGCATTGTGTTAATGATCCATAAGCAGAAGTCATAACCTTTATACAAAACATTCGATGCATTGCGTTAATGATCCATAAGCAGAAGTCATAACCTTTATACAAAACATTCGATGCATTGCATTAATGATCCATAAGCAGAAGTTATAACCTTTATACAAAACATTCGATGCATTGTGTTAATGATCCATAAGCAGAAGTCATAACCTTTATACAAAACATTCGATGCATTGCATTAATGATCCATAAGTAGAAGTCATAACCTTTATACAAAACATTCGATGTATTGCGTTAATGATCCATAAGCAGAAGTCATAACCTTTATACAAAACATTCGATGCATTGCATTAATGATCCATAAGCAGAAGTCATAACCTTTATACAAAACATTCGATGCATTGCATTAATGATCCATAAGCAGAAGTCATAACCTTTATACAAAACATTCGATGCATTGCGTTAATGGTCCATAAGCAGAAGTCATACCTTTATACAAAACATTTGATGCATTGCATTAATATCCATAAGCAGAAGTCATAACCTTTATACAAAACATTCGATGCATTGTGTTAATGATCCATAAGCAAAAGTCATAATCTTTATACAAAACATTCGATGCATTGCGTTAATGATATCATTTTTACTGGATCATTGAATAAGACACTCTTCCTCATTATCCTTCCTTTCAACATCCATTGCATAATTTTTAAGTCCTCTTCCTCCACTGTCACAGCACTCCCTTTTACCTTTCAAACTTCTTCTTCTTCTTTCAGCTTTTCCCAGTTAGGTGTCACCACAGTGGATCATCTGTCCACTCATGATTGGCAGTGGAGTTTTACAGTGTCGAGTTGCCAGCCTGGCGCCCAACCTTCTACAGAAGGCACACACACAGGACCAATTTAGAGTGTCCAATCCACCTACTGCATGTCTTTGGGATGTGGGAGGAAACCGGAGCACCCGGAGGAAACCCATGCGACCACAGGGGGGACAGGCAGACTCTGCACAGAAGGCACCCCAGCTGAGAATCGAACTGGAGAACCTTTTGCTGTGAGGTGGCAATGCTAACTGCTGCACCACCGTGGCCGCTCCAAATACTAACATTTAATTAATCATGTCTTCCTTTTATTGTCCACATCTTCTCCTTTAATTATTCTCTCAGATTATGATCATTACCATTTCCTTTTCCCATTTTCCATTTCCTCTGTGCCCTGTTTTGTTATCTTCGCATGTTTTCTTCCAGTTCTTAACCATCTTTCCATGCTCTCGCTAGTTTCCTCTTAACATCCTTGGCTGCTAACTGTAAATCTAACATTTCTTCTTCAGGCCATTTCCTACTTCCAAATGACAGAACTACCATGAATATGGAATCTTTCTCTCTCTCTTTTTCTGAAATAGTTCACTCCAGATTCTCATAATCACTTCCCATAGCTGTTTAATTTCCTCGCATGCCCACCACATGAGTAGTTGATCTGCATTTTCTGTATCATACCATGAACAGCATGATGTCTGATGTTTGAGCCCATCCCTCTTTCTGTACCCTTACCAGAGATTGGTACCATCTGTGCCCTAATCTGCCATAAACATCTCCAATTGTACCCACCCTTTTCAAGAAACTCTTCATGCCGAACACTTCCTCCTAAAGATAGTCTTCCTTCCATTTCCAAATCTCATTTATCCATGCTTTTCTCAACTTCTCAATTGCTGACTGTGTTGTTCTTTCAACCAAACTTTTACATGTTATTCCTATCCTACCTTTCCATGTCTTTTCTCAGCCTATTAATATTTTCCAATTTCCTTTGGCTTTTCACTTTATACTTCCCTTTATCTTTCTTCTTATGTCCTTCCTTTTCAGCTCTGCCTGCATCTACTCCATGGATTGTACCAAGGAGTCCTCTGAATAATAACCAATCCACTTTTCTTACTCCATATATCACTGACTTTCTTCAGAAGAGCCCCAGTTTCTACCGACCTTTTGTTTCAAATTCTTAACTGCACTAGTGCTTCTCTTCTCCCCTAGTTTATTTTCTATTTCCTCTGATTTACAATTCTAGGAATATATTTAATAATCTTTCTATCTTTCTATCCATATACCTTTTATTGGTTTTATTCGCAGAAAAATGTACAATGCCCTCTACAACACTTGTTTGATTTCTTGGTGCACACCTGTATCTTTCCCTCAATATTCCTCTTCCAACCAAATCCATTCTCCTCCTTTCATTTCTTGTCGCCTTAATTGTTGAGCTAGATTTATCAGTGTTATATACCTTTTGGAATCAGGTCCTCTAATCCTGTTAACTTTCTGTCCACTCATAATCTATCCTTTATTTTCAGCCTCTTTTCCCTTGCCATATAAACCTGTCAAATAGCTGCCGAATCTCGTTTATCCATATTTCTTAGAATTTTATTTGAATACATTTTTCCATATAAATCACATAGGGTAAAATCATGTATTTTAACAGACTAATCCTCCCCCCAAACATCAAACCTTTCTAATCCACTTATTCAACGTTTTGCGTGTCTTCCTCCTCAGTTCTTCCTAGGTTCTCCTCCTGACCTCATCTACTTCTCCCTGTTTTTCTTTCAATTCCACTGCCCCCACCTCCTTATTCTCTGCTCTTATTACTATCAATTTTTTTAGATAATAACTGAATATCATATTTGAATCCTGCTTCACATGCAAATACTCCTAAAATGTGTAAAATCTTTGAGAGTTGTTTCTTTACATCTTTTAGTGCTAACGTATAGTCATCTGTAAGCAAGAAGATACTGCCATTATTACCCTTGCCTTCATGCCCCCCATATTACTTTTAAACATTATTACCCTTGCCTTCATGCCCCCCCATATTAGTTTTAAACATTATTACCCTTGCCTTCATGTCCCCCCATATTACTTTTAAACATTATTACCCTTGCCTTCATGCCCCCCATATTACTTTTAAACATTATTACCCTTGCCTTCATGCCCCCCATATTACTTTTAAACATTATTACCCTTGCCTTCATGCCCCCCCATATTACTTTTAAACATTATTACCCTTGCCTTCATGCCCCATATTACTTTTAAACATTATTACCCTTGCCTTCATGCCCCATATTACTTTTAAACATTATTACCCTTGCCTTCATGCCCCCCCATATTACTTTTAAACATTATTACCCTTGCCTTCATGCCCCCATATTACTTTTAAACATTATTACCCTTGCCTTCATGCCCCCCATATTACTTTTAAACATTATTACCCTTGCCTTCATGCCCCCCATATTACTTTTAAACATTATTACCCTTGCCTTCATGCCCCCCATATTACTTTTAAACATTATTACCCTTGCCTTCATGCCCCCCCATATTACTTTTAAACATTATTACCCTTGCCTTCATGCCCCCATATTACTTTTAAACATTATTACCCTTGCCTTCATGCCCCCCCATATTACTTTTAAACATTATTACCCTTGCCTTCATGCCCCCCATATTACTTTTAAACATTAAAACCCTTGCCTTTATGCCCCCCATATTACTTTTAAACATTATTACCCTTGCCTTCATACCCCCCATATTACTTTTAAACATTATTACCCTTGCCTTCATGCCCCCCATATTACTTTTAAACATTATTACCCTTGCCTTCATGCCCCCCATATTACTTTTAAACATTATTACCCTTGCCTTCATGCCCCATATTACTTTTAAACATTATTACCCTTGCCTTCATGCCCCCCCTATTACTTTTAAACATTATTACCCTTGCCTTCATGCCCCCCATATTACTTTTAAACATTATTACCCTTGCCTTCATGCCCCCCATATTACTTTTAAACATTATTACCCTTGCCTTCATGTCCCCCCATATTACTTTTAAACATTATTACCCTTGCCTTCATGTCCCCCCATATTACTTTTAAACATTATTACCCTTGCCTTCATGCCCCCATATTACTTTTAAACATTATTACCCTTGCCTTCATGCCCCCCATATTACTTTTCAACATTATTACCCTTGCCTTCATGTGCCCAGATTACTTTTAAACATTGTTAGCCTTGCCCTGATGCCCCCCATATTACTTTTAAACATTATTACCCTTGCCTTCATGCCCCCGATATTACTTTTAAACATTATTACCCTTGCCTTCATGTCCCCCCATATTACTTTTAAACATTATTACCCTTGCCTTCATGCCCCCATATTACTTTTAAACATTATTACCCTTGCCTTCATGTCCCCCCATATTACTTTTAAACATTATTACCCTTGCCTTCATGTCCCCCCATATTACTTTTAAACATTATTACCCTTGCCTTCATGCCCCCATATTACTTTTAAACATTATTACCTTTGCCTTCATGTCCCCCCATATTACTTTTAAACATTATTACCCTTGCCTTCATGCCCCCCCATATTACTTTTAAATCATTGCACCAAGCATTTCGTTACTATTAGGAAAAATCATGGTGACAGGACATCCCTGCCAGGCACGTTGTATTACCTTATGTATATATTTCCAGAACACGCAGTCATTTTTTTTTGTATATCCATCAGAGCTGTTCCTGCCTTGACTTTGCTATCCTTTTCAGCCCAACCCAAAAAGTTTAATAATGCACATCAGTGATCTGTCAAGGACCTGTATTTTACAAAGCATAGTTGTTCTTCTCCTATTAATTTCAGTGTTACAATTCTTGCAATACATTTCACAGCCATGTTACACAATGATATTGGTTTATAATTCCACTCATCTTTCCAGTCGGCCTTTTTGCTTATATAAATTCATGACCTTTGACTCTTTCAACATTCTTATTATCCTTCTTCCATCAAAGATCTCATTAAATGCTTTTATTAAAGTATATCTCACCTGTAATTCCACTGTCTTATAGACATCTAGTCGAAAGTCATCTGCTCCACCTGCCTCTTTAGTTCTAAGATGTCTTATGGCATTTCATACCTCCCATTTTCCTATCAATTTGTTCAGTCTGTCCTCTCCCCCTGTTCAATACTTTCCCCTTCCAGATACTTAATCCCCTTATTATTATAGTCTTACTGCAATTCAAGTCCATATGACATTTTCTGAAAATGTTTCTTATTTCAGCACTATTTTTTTATCAACCGACCTTCCTTTGATTGTATTCCCCCATCCAAACATCCTTTGATCATTAATCATCATCATCAATAGCATATTCTCCATTTCCCCTTTAATCCACCACCAATTCTCCTTTCTTTCCATCTCCACTTTAATTTTAATCTCTTACAAGATTTTCAGTTTGATTTTTTAGATCAATTACAAGCTGATCTACCTTTTTTCTTGCCAGTTCCTGTCTGTTGCTTTCACATTGCATTTTCTTTAATTGTTTGTCTCCTCTTTCTTTTCCCTCAATCATCTTCCTCAAGCCACTTTTATTCAGTCCCTTTCCCTATTACAACTGACCTCGCTTTCTGTTTGTTTAGATCTGGCACCTGTTTCACCACCTGTTCGTAGGTTCATAGGTTGGTACTAGGCTATCGGCCCTAGGGCCTATTCAAGCCTAGCCATAACAATTCCCTGGCCATTTCTTCCCACAATATTTACTTCCCTCCACCCTTGTCTAGCAGGGCGACTGACGTGATCCCTGGGGTGAATTTTTTTTCTCCCATCCAATCATCAAGGTTCCTTTTGAAGAGGGACAAAGAGGTGCTCTGCTTGACATGTATGGGCAGTCTATTCCAGAATCTGGGGAGTCTCTGGGTCAGGAACCTACCCCTCCAGCATGTTTTGTACATTGTTATGACAAAATTTAGATCCCTGGAGTGTGTGGCTCTGATGGATTGGGATTTCTTTAAGTGAAGCATGTCCAATAGCTCAGGGTTTGGCATAGCCTTGTATGTAAGTGTTATATTTTTTTATAACCTATATACTTCATTGTAAATGTACATTCCTACCCAACATACTTTATGGTGAATGTCAAACACTTTCCCATAGTAATAGTACTGTATTTGCTTTGTTAAACTCAGTAGTCACATTCTGTATAATTTAGTTCTGTATAATTAAGTTCTTGAAGAAAATCTTCATGTATATGTATTTAGATATTTTTTGGACTTTTTTCCTGTCTTGATTTATTTAGTTTAAGGTGGAGCTTATCTCCCCGGGCCTCTACTGAAAATGGACATGTATCCAGTTAGACTAGCCCAGTCAACAAATGTAAAATAAAACAAATAAAAAATAAATAAATGTTAAGCAGAGATCACCTATGAGCAGGCGATATGCCACAGAGTATAGCTGGACTTCTTTTAGATGGTCAGCATAGGGCATCTGCTTTAGGACTGTGATTCTTTTAGTGAGGTATTTCTGCAGCCTTTCCAGTTGTTGTAGATGTCTTGAGAGGTACATACCAAATGGGGCGTTGTATTCTATAATGGGTCTAATGAGGGATGAGTACAGTGGGACAATGACCTCCTTTTTTCTGGATGAAAAGCCCTTAGTGATGAGGTGTGCCACATAGAAGGATTTCCTAACTGTTGTGGCAATGTGGTTATTGAAGGTGAGACCACTGTCCACCTGTGTCCCTAAGTCTCTTATCACACTTTCGGTGTTTAGTGTACTGCCACCTATGTGGTAATTCATGGGTACATGTTTTTTCCCAAAGAGGATATCTATACATTTCTTGGCATTGAGCTTCAGCCCATGGCTCTGGCACCAAGCATCTGTTTTTGTAAGGCCCTTTTGTACAATATTCACATAATTTGGGGATTCAATAATGGCTCCCAGTTTGCAGTCATCTGCAAACTTTTGTTAGCCAGAGTCCCTTAGTGTTGGCCTGTACTTCAGAGAAGTAGATACCAAACAAGAGCGGTCCCAAGACTGAACTCTGAGGTACTTCACTTGTCACTTGTCTGGAGCTGGATTTGAAGTCGGCTACTTTTACAGTGTGGGTTCTGTCAGTAAGCCAGTTGGCACATAATCGAGTGAAGTAGAGATTAATGCCCAGCTTAGTAAGTTTATCTATGATTCCAGAGTGGGGATGGTGTCGAAGGCCTTGGCGAGGTCCAGATAGGCTGTGTGGACCATCTTACCCTTGTCCACAGCTCTGGAGACTGATTTGAAGAAGTCAATCAGGTTCAGGAGACAAGACCAGCCCTTCACAAACCCAAACTGCATGGGCTCCAGTGTTTGAAGGTTGCCAATGTCTTTGTTTATAAGTTCCATGATAATACATTCCATGGCCTTGCAGATCAGGCTCGTCAGACTGATGGGGCAGTAGTTTCTGGGATCCAAGGTGGATCCACCCTTGTGGAGTGGGATAACTGTAGCTATGCGCCACTCAGTGGGCATGAAGCCTGAGGTGAGGCTATGATTAAACATGACACTTAGGTGAGGTGTCAGTTAATTTTGTAGTTCATGTAGTACACAGCCTGGGATGTCATCTGGTCCCATGGATGCTGTATTCATAGCTTTGGAGAGTGCGTTTTTTACTTGTGTGGCCATTATTACCGGAATTTGGCAATCTTTTGGTATTGAGAAGGGCCCTTTAGGGGGTAAGAAGGGGTGAAGTTTGCACTGAATCGATCTTGGCAATATCCTTGGGATCAGTATATTTAATGCCATTCTGTTGAAGCTCAGAGCAGATCTGAGCATTGCCATTTAGATTCCTGACATAGCTATAGAATGCCTTGTGGTTGTCTTTGGAATCTTTGGCAATTTTATTTTCATAACTTGCTTTGGAGGATTTTATGAGGGATCTCAGCTTCTTATTGAGGCTGGTAAGGGAGTTTTGCTTCCTGGGATTTTCCTCTTTTCTGCAACAGTTTCTTCCTTTGTTGTAAAGTTTGTTTATGGCAAGGGACCACCAGATTAGCTTTCTTTTTTTGGAGGAGAGCGTCTTGGTTCTATTGAGGATGGCACAATTCATGCATGAGTGGATGTGCTCATACAGTTCCTTAGTGTAGAATTCAGCAGTCGAACTTTCAGTTCCCATCTGCATGGGTGTCATGAAGTTTGTCACTTCTGACTTGAGTAGCATGAAGTTGGCTTTGGAGAAGTTTTTTACAGAGGCTTCCTTATTAAGGGGTGGAGGTGGGATGTGGATGTCAAGAGCGATTAGCTTATGGTCAGAGCTGACCAACGAGGGTTGACCATAGGTGTGGAACATCGATTTCCCATGTTGGTAATGACCAGGTCTAGGATATTGGAGTCCCTGGTGGGACTAAGGATTAGTTGATCCAAGGCTTTGGAATTTATGAATTCCAAGAACCGTTGGGCAAAGGTGTTGGTACATGAGTAGTTTTCCCAGTTAATGGCAGAGTAGTTGAAATCACCCAGTATTAGGGTGATTGGTTGCATCTTAATATTTTCCAGTATGTTTAGAAAGGTGTAGTGAGACTCTTGGGGCATGGTGGGGGATCTGTAGCAAGCTACAATTTGAATTGCAGTCTTACCTAGTCTTAGTTGTACCGGGAGAATTTCAGATGCATTGCATTGGGCAACTAGCCTGGTGCTGTGAATATCCTTGGTGAATATGGACACTCCTCCACCTTTAGTATTTCGGTCCTGGTTTGGTGGCCAAAAAGTGAGGTAAAAATTGTAGCCTGGTATTGCACGGGTGCTCTCTGGAGCCTTGAACCAGGTCTCAGTTACTGCACAGATATCGATGTTCTCCATTTTTAGGAGTGCCTCGAAAGAGTGCATTTTGAGGTTTAGACTTCTAGCATTAAGTAGCATTACCTTCAGATTTTGCATGCTTGCACCTGTTATGGTGGTGGTTTTGTCCTTTGAACTTTACCTAAAAAAGACACTATAGGGGTGGCAAGAGCCTTAGCCAGTAACCTGAATCCCAGGGGCGGCAGGTACAGACCATCTCTGGCAAAGCATCGTGGTCTGTCGATCATGTCGTCCCAGGCAGACAGATACTGGAGCTCCTTTGAATGACACCAGAAGTTTAGACAATTGTTGAAGTCAATCAATTTTGTCCTTATACTGTGGTATCATTCTGGGTGAAAGCAGGATGCTACTCAGGGATAGGGTCATACCTGCCTGGGCCACATGATCTGAGAGCTCTTCCATGTCTCTTTTCATGTAGCCCAGGGAGGTACATCTCAAGTCATTTACTCCAACATGGACAATGACAGAGTCATATTTGTACTTGTTGTGGAGTGACTTAAGTGCATGCGTTATGTGGCGGATCCTGGCACCCGACAGGCAGCTGACTGTAATTTTCTCCTTGTTCAGCCTGGTGAGTGGGACATCAGTGTGCCTGACTATAGAGTCACCTATGACTAAAGTGTTGGGTACATTGTCTTGCCTTTGGGGCTGTTGTTGGGTGGCACACTGGTGTTGTGAGCTACATGGCACTTTGGTTGTGATTGGTGTTTGTTTGCGTTTCAGCTTTGGAGGGCCTTGTTGCTTGGGCAGGTTAATGTTAAGGGCCTCCACATATGTGGGTTTAGTGCTGCTATGTGTGGGTTTTAATGGTGTGGGTTTAGAAGGGCTATGTGTTGCTTGAGGTGTAGTGCAGGTGTTAACCTTCTCCTCTCGACTGTCTAGCACAATCTTGGCTGGAGAGAGCTTTGCTTCCAGTTTGGCTATGTAAGTGCATCTCTCACAGGTTGTAGTGTTGGGTTGTAGGAGGAGAGGGTTGTCTGTGTACATGAGGCAATTGCTGCATTGCCCCAGTAGGCCCAGATTCAACAAGTAGACAGGAGAAATCACCGTAAGCTGACCCTTGGACATGCCTGGTTTGGTGCTTTTTATTTGTAAAGTACAAGAGCTGTTTTCCCTTACCTTAGCAAGGTACTTTGCAATTATAAGCTGTTTAGTGCCTACAATTAATTTCTCTTTATTCACAAGGAGAGTTGAGTGCTTGTATCAGTTTAAGGCTTCGTAGTGCTTTCCAGCAGGTTTTAAAGCAAGTGCTAGTCACAGGGATGCTTAAAGGTAAGATGAAAAAAAAGTTTATCCTAAATACTGCAGTGTACACTAGAGGAGTTAGATGAGAAAGTAATTAACTTAAGTTTTACCTGTCCAAAAAGTTAAGTTTTAGTAGAGAGTCACTATTTTTAAAACATCAAGATAGATTGAAAGGGGTGGTCACTTTTGTATTCTGGTACTATGGAATACAGTAGGATGGCCAATAAATTTAAATGGTTGAAGGGGAGTGATTTCATAAAATGATAATTTTATGCTTACTCACACAAGCTAGTAAAACAGAGAGGAAATGAGATATATGGTCAAATTAACATAAGGGGAAGGCAACTAGAAAGACAGTGGTGTTTAAGAACACAACAGTAACCAGATGGGAAGGTGGGGAAAAAAATTTGCCTGACTCACAAGAGACAGGGCTGTGGTCTCTTTTCAAGTTTTAATATGCAGTTAAAAGCAGAATACAAGTAAAACACAAGGTAAATAAAAGAAATCACAGTATTCAAAATAGAAAAAGGCAATAAAGTAATACAACAAATAAAAAGCAAACTAACCTTTCCCTCACAGCAAAGTGTAGCAGAGTCTCGGTGAGCCTTTCTAGTGAAGCTCTGCAATGTTTTATTTTACCCCTTAAATAGAAGGTTTAATTCCTAGCTCCACCCCCTCAGTTCACAGATGGTTAACCTTAACTGACCTGTTCTATTGACCGGTACTAATTTCTGCCTGACTCACAAGAGACAGAACTGTGGTCTCTTTTCAAGTTTTAATATGCAGTTAAAAGCAGAATACAAGTAAAACCCAAGTTAATAAAATAAATCACAGTATTCAAAATAGAAAAAGGCAATAAATTAATATAACAGATACAAAGCAAACTAATCTTTCTCTCACAGCAAAGTGTAGCAGAGTCTGGGTGAGCCTTTCTAGTAAAGCTCTGAAATGTTTTATTTTACCGCTTAAATAGAAGCTTTAGTTCCTAGGGTACTTTTCCGTTATTGGGGCAACAGTTCCAATGCGCTAGCAAGCGTATGGAAAATCACACAGCTGTTAGCCCTGAAGCGGTTGTTTTGAAAGAGAAACAAACAGACATTAATTTGCTGCAGTGGTTGTCTTGTTTCCTGTGAAAATGTGGGCAGCTGAGGCATATGCCGAAAATGGAGGTTAATAAAATACCTGTTCCATTAACTTTTTAAGAGCAATAATTAAAAGTGATGTCTGATTTGGCGTCTGTATCTTTCCATTATATTTGGCTTTGTCCAGATGTCTTGCAGTAACAGGTTGACAGTTATGCATTTTGTGTTGTGTAGTAGCCGGTTGTGAGTGAATGCAGAAGTGGTTGATGCTTACAGGTAGGCTGTTACTGGTTGTTGAGGCACACGTATCTAGTGCTTCTCCCATTTAAGTATCCAATGTTCCACGTTTTGGAGATGGAAGTTTGAGAGATGGAAATGTGCTCAAATTGGTGCTTATGAATGCAGCAAATAGGGTTGCTGTTCACTGTCCTGGTGTTGTGTTGCTTTATAGTTGTACGGTTCAAGTTCTCCTGTGGGTGTCCATTCAAAATAGTTTTCCTGCTCCTACACCTCTCCACTAACCCTGATTTTTACTTGGATTTTAGCTGCACCTCTTAATACGTCCTAAAACTTGTGACTTAAAATTAATGTTATTCTATAAATGAAAGTTATATATACCTCTTAATCCCTATGAAGTTAGTGTAATGCTGCCAGTCAGCAGCAGCAGCGATCATTGCGAGCTCCTGCTAAGATTCCAAGCGCTCATTACAACCGTTGCTCCGATAACAGAAAAGTACCGTTCCTACCTCCACTCCCCGCAGTTCACAGATGATTAATCTTAACTGACCTATTCTATTGACCTGTAAAAATTTCTGCCTAACTCACAAGAGACAGGGCTGTGGTCTCTTTTCAAGTTTTAATATGCAGTTTAAAGCAGAATACAAGTAAAACACAAGGTAAATAAAACAAATCACAGTATTCAAAATAGAAAAAGGCAATAAAGTAATACAACAAATAAAAAGCAAACTAACCTTACTCTCACAGCAAAGTGTAGCAGAGTCTGGGTGAGCCTTTCTAGTATCCTTTCTGTTGCATCCATTGTACATATTCCACACTCTACCACTGGCCAGGGATCCACCTTCATCCTCCTGTGAAATTGGAACCTCCGTCCCAGTCCATTATAACTCTAACATAGTCAGCCCTGTTCCTCTCTCAACAATACATCTATGAAACTGTCGTCTGCCTAACTGCATTGAATGAAGGACTTATCTGGAAGGAATTGACTCCAGGCTTCTTTCTTTCTTTGACCAAACCTAACTTGCTGGAAAATTCTCTAGGAAGTAACTTTGCTTCCTAGTGACCAGAGAAGAGAAATACCTTTGCTTCACCAAAGAAGTTAATGTGGAACCTGTAACTAGAACTGTGGAAAAGAAAAGGGTCCTGCAGAGATACTTTTAATCCGAGACATGACTGGGTTCCACAGCCCTTCCATGTAAACATAGGATTTTTAGCTTTACAATACACCTATGCTGTCTTTCACATTTTAGCCTTGTCTGTTAGTAGCCTAACTACTCTAGTCATCTGTTTATTCTCATTCCTTGAAAATGTAAAACCACTTACACCTGGTTTTAGTTCCTGTCATACATTCACTATTGCCAGCTTTTCTATGCCCATTTCTAACAATCTTTTGTTTTATTATGAAACTCATTTTTTTCTGTACAGTCTGCTATTTGTGGGTTGAGCATCACATTGAAAACTCCATCAGTAATCAGCATGTGTTTTACTCCCCCCTTCTTTTTTAAATACTCTCTAACGACTCTATAAAGATCTTCATGTCATGTGTATTTGGATCATAAGAGGCATTTATTACTATCTCATTCCCCTTCCAGTACCATTTCATTATGAACTATCTACCATCTTGATTCTTAATTCTTTTTTTCTGCCATCTCTTGTTTGCTCTCCGGAAAATTCCAAACCCTCTCTAAAATTCCAAACCCTCTCTAAAATTCCAAGCCCTCTCTAAAATTCCAAACCCTCTCTAAAAGTCCAAGCCCTCTCTAAAATTCCAAACCCTCTCTAAAATTCCAAGCCCTCTCTAAAATTCCAAACCCTCTCTTTTGCTCCTTTTGCATAGCTGCATCCCATCTACCTGCATCCTTTCTTCTCAGCAATCCCATGACCTCCCCATGTTTGGTTTGAGCTATTTAACTTTAAATCTTAAATGAAAACTATATCCGATTCCTCCCTTTAATTTTTTTGCAAAACTCTCTCCCTCTTTATTGGATGATTGATTCCTCCTACGGTCCTTGACCCGGACCTTTCCTTCCCCCCATTCTTTATACCTCACAGCTGCTGTACTAGAGTGTGGCCTCTGTGTCCCTTGGGTTATCACCCATGGGTGACCTACACTCTATCCAAGCAGTGAGCATTTCCATTCACTGAGGCCTGCTTCCACTGTGTTACCTGCCCATTCTCTCCCCCCGGACTGTGTTCTAAGCAGACAGATGTAACCCCTCATCGTTTGTATGGGTTGATGTAACCCCTCATCGTTTGTATGGGTTGATGTAACCCCTCATCATTTGTATGGGTTGATGTAACCCCTCATTGTTTGCATGTGTACAGCTAGCCTCCTGCTTATTTCCTTTTTCACTAATTCTGTGGAGCAGAACCTTTACTTCTCTTCACTGTATCCTTATGATTTTCCCATACAGTATCAAAATCAGTCACAGAAAAAAGATGCAGCTATACTGTTATTTTAGTGCCATTTTAGAACTCTTTAAACAGTTTGATCAGCTCCCCCCACTGACACATCATCCCCTGTCATTACTCACAGATACATTTAGATTACTTCTTACATCATTCACTTATTTTTCATTTTGTATCATATATTTATACATTCACTTATTCTTTAACACTCCACATTCACTTCATATGGTTATAATAAGCACAGTAATGTTCTTTTTTCCTGAGACAGTGTACTGTGAACCCTCTTCATTCTCTTTTAATATATCCCTTTCTCACAATATAGTATCTTTTTTTGTTTTCTGCTGTTTACTAGAGGCTTGCATCCCTTTTGTATGTTTCCTAAAACAGTTATTACAAATGAACATATTGTTTATGAAACATGTATTACATACTTTTATACTTGACAGATTCTCCCTATTACATTGTTCTTTTCTTTTACATTTGCATGTAGTCATTCATGTATTTTTCACTCTAATCATAATTATAAGGGGGTCTATAGTATAACCGTGAAAATTCACATATGTGAATACGGAAACATTGACACATATTGAGCGAACCATGAAAACACCGAACGCCCTGAACCGCGAAATTCAAAATGTCGAATCGGCATAGTTGGCCAACCTCACTGCCCACTATGTACTTCCTACCCAAACAAAATAAATAATCCACATACATACACTTAACAAAACCCTACTTCTAACCCTAAACTAAAGCTTACATATATTACTATCTATGCACTTACCTTATCCCGCACCCTAACCCTAAGGTCCGTAACTATTGCACAACTACGGAAACCACAAAGCACAACACCAACTAGTAAAAATGAATAAATGAACCACATGCTGAAATAAAGGAACCAAGCATTTTACTAAATAAATAAAAGACTCAGTAAACTAATACAAACGTTAGTGTTTTCTTAAGGCACATAGACCAAACTTCATCAGACAATAAAACGATACTACAGTTCAGCTTATATAACACACCCACACCCTTCAATTAATTAATCATGAATACTCACTCTAATTGATAACAAACCATTACACTTAAACATAATAATAAAACATATAAATTGCATAAAAATGAAAATATATTAAAAATACATATATATGTATATATATATATATATATATATATATATATATATATATATATATATATATATAGTTACACATAATTGATGCATATAGCATTTACATACAAAATAGTATTAATATATTGCAATGAGAACATCTCATCTATCTAATACCCTGTGCTTTAATTTACTACTAATGGAAATAGTGTCGTTCAACCCAGGGGGACATGAGCGTTGTGAAAGACCTGCCACCAAATTTCCTTATCTTCTAACCATAACTTCCAAGGTCCACCACGATCTCCCCGCTTAAACTGCTGTAACACAGGCATGGTCAGAAAACATTTTAATATGCCTAAATAAAGCATTTTTTTCTTCACACTTATGAACATCATATAGATGCTCGTAAATACGCTGATTCAACTTCCGTTGAGTTTTCCCGACATAAAAACCGGGACATTGTGAACACAGGGCAGCATATACCACCCATTGTGTGTGACAGTTAAACTTACCCTTAATAGAAATAACCCTTTTGGGCCGAGGCGTTCGGAGAGGATCAAAAATCGGGTGCGGCAACAGTGGAGTCCGTACCCTCAGGGTGGGAATTGGAAGCAGTACGGGCAGAGGTTTGGCCAGTTTCCGAGAACAAGGAGATGATTAGAAGAACTGTTAGTAAACCAACTATTGTTTTAAACTCTAAGGAAGATTTTAAAGTGTTCAATTATACTGATTTTGATATTTCTATGCAGCATGCCAATGTGTTTTGCAAAGGTTTTAATTATGTACTTAGTGACAAAAGTGATATCAGTGAGCTTATATGTGATCTTAAGATGTGCACACGCAGATTAAACCTGAAATTTATGCATAGGAATGACAATGATATCTTTAATGATAATAATCATTGTTTGAGAATGCCTAGTATTTATAATCCTGAGCTCCATTATGCTATTAAAGCTTTCGAAAAAATGTGTGAAACAGATTTTTGGCATTTTTTGGATAATAGCGTTATTGAGGCTAATATGTCATCAGTAGAAAAGGATTGTATGAATGAGTTAAGGAATGGAAGTTTGCAAATTATGCAACCGGATAAGAGGGGAGGGGTGGTTGTCATGTCTAAAGTTGATTATGTGCAAAAAATGTTTGACATCTTGTATGGGGACACGTACACTGAAGCTTCATTAAATGAGGTCAATATTGCATATAGTAAAATTGACAGTGACCTGTTGGATATGTTGATGCAGGATCAGATTGACCTGGATGAATATAACTATATGTCCACGGATGTTCCAAAAGTTCCAGGGATCTTTGGTATTCCCAAGATCCATAAAGACTTGGTCAATCCCCCTCTTAGACCAATAGTGGATTCATCTTGGTCCAAAACTAGCTATATAGCTAAATACTTAGATTACAAGTTAAAGGTGAGAGTCTTGGCCATCCCTCATTTGTGTAAGGATTCATGGCATTTTTTGGATAAGTGTAATAGCGTTGATGTGGTTAACTAGAAAGTCACTTTTCTTACTATTGATGTGAAAGAGCTGTATAGTTGCATCCCTCAAAATATAGGCCTGGAATGGTTTTCTGAATTCTTGTTCGAGGAGTTCGGGTTACCTCAGGTTACTAATAATATGTTAACACAACTGATGGAGTTAGTGCTCAGGAACAATTTTATTTATTTTGAGGGGCACTATTTCAAACAACTTGGGGGTGGCCATGGGTTCTCCATGTGGTCCATTATTTGCCAATGTGGTGATGGCCTGGTGGGAGAAAACTTATTTGTTTCTCTCTCCTTTTTTCAGTAATGTTATTTTGTATCTGAGGTATTTGGATGATTTATTTATTGCATGGAAGGGGTCTGAGGAAGGTATTGCAGAATTTATGAATTACATTAATGAAAGTACCACATTTTTGAAATTTACATACAATCTTGGAGTGGATGGGATTTCTTATTTGGATGTTTTGTTGGTTAAAACTAAGGATGGTTTGAAATCAAAGATTTATAGAAAACCAACATACTCAAATAGTATTTTACACTTTGATAATAGTCATCCCATGCACGTCAAACGAGGTATCATCAAGAGGCAATTGGTAACAGCAGCCCGGATGGTGTCATTACAGTGATTTCATTGATGAATGTGATTTTATGTGTCAAATGTTCATGGATAGAACTTACCCCAAGTATCTCATCAATAATATTAGAAGGGAGGTGATAGAAAAACGTGAGATTGGTTATTTTAAACCTATTTTGAATAACTTGGGGGAAAATGTTTTGAGCATGGTGGGTCTATCTACTAATGTGGACATAACCAACTTGGTTGACCATGAAGTTACTTTTAATTCAGTAACTTTGGACATGTCTAGGAGGTCTGGAAGGAGGAATGACATGTCATGTCCACTGGTGACTACCTTTTCCAATGATAGCTGTACCATGCAAGCTATAGTTAATAAGAATTGGACCATTTTAAACAGTGATTCGGGGTTGGGATCTTTTTTTGAGGAACACCCTGAATTTGAGTTTAGAAGGGGTAGGAACATAAAAAATCTATTGTAACAAGTCAAGGACTGCAATGTACAGGGGAAAATGACATCTTGTGGTGCGTGTAGTCAGTGTAAAAATATCTCATTAACATCTAAGGTTAAGATTTCTAATAGGTTTATTTCTATGAAGGGTAAGTTTAACTGTCACACACAAGGGGTAGTATATGCTGCCCTGTGTTCACAATGTCCCAGTTTTTATGTCGGGGAAAACTCAACGGAAGTTGAATCAGCGTATTTACGAGCATCTATATGATGTTTGTAAGTGTGAAGAAAAACAAAAGGTTTATTTAGGCATATTAAAATGTTTTCTGACTATGCCTTCAAATTTGTGGTGTTACAGCAGGTTAAGCGGGGAGATCATGGTGGACATTGGAAGTTATGGTTAGAAGATAAGGAAATTTGGTGGCAGGTCTTTCTCAACACTCATGTCCCCCCTGGGTTGAACGACACTATTTCCATTAGTAGTAAATTAAAGCTCAGGGTATTAGATAGATGAGATGTTCTCATTGCAATATATTAATACTATTTTGTATGTGAATGCTATATGCATCAATTATGTGTAACTATATATATATATATATGTGTGTGTGTGCTTTTAATATATTTTCGTTTTTATGCAATTTATATGTTTTATTATTATATTTAAGTGTAATAGTTTGTTATCAATTAGAGTGAGTATTCATGATTAATTAATTGAAGGGTGTGGGTGTGTTATATAAGCTGAACTGTAGTATCATTTTATTGTCTGATGAAGTTTGGTCTATGTGCCTTACGAAAGCGCTAATGTTTGTATTAGTTTACTGTGTCTTTTATTTATTTAGTAAAACGCTTGGTTCCTTTATTTCAGAGTGTGGTTCATTTATTCATTTTTACTTATTGCACAACTATGTTAAGGAGCTATACCCAAACAAAATAAATAATCCAAACATACACTTAACAAAACCCTACTTCTAACCCTAAACTAAAGCTTACATATATTACAATGTATGCACTTACCATAACCCACACCCTAACCCTAAGGGCCGTAACTATTGCACACTTACCTTAATGAGCTATACCAGAGAAGGGCCAACTATGACAATTCGACATTTCGAATTTTGCGCTTCAGGACGTTTGGTGTTTTCATGGTTCACTCAATATGTGTAGAAGGTTCCGTATTCACACAACTGCGGTTTCGCAGTTGTAATAGGTAACCTTATAAGGTTACCACATGCTCAAATTCTGCCTGATTTCAAATCCAATTCTCTTACAAAAAATTACTACAACAAGAAATCTCAGATATGAAAAAGGTGCTGTCATCAAGACTGTTGTTTAGTTTTGTACCACTGTTAATGAAGGATTCATATTATTACACGTAAGTATGGATATATGTGTGTTTGGATACTTTTCATAAATTCATGGATTCATAGACTGTAACTAGGCTAATGACCCGGGGGGGGGGGGCTTTCTAAGTCTAGCCAAGTTTCCCCTAAAGAATAAGGATGTCCTGCATCCAAATAGGACATTGATGGCCAGGCATTTGTAAACGACTTAGACATAATGGTCTCTATGAGTGAGTACATATATACATTTTTTAGATATATTTTTTATATACATTTAGGTTGAAAAATAGTCACTGAAGGGTTAATTATGTTTCTTTCTGGGAATTTTGAGGCAATGTTACAACTGTCTCATGTACACGGACAACCCTCTCCTCCTCCAAACAGGTTCAAATATATGTGAGAGATGCAACTATTTAGCCAAACTGGAGGCTGAGCTCTCTCATCTCAAAACTGGTGTAACCAGTCAGGAGGAGAAGGTAACCTACCACAACACAATTCCAGTATCACATAGTCCCACCACATCAGCGAACCAAACACATAAATACAAAAAAACATATTCGGAGGCTCTAAATAAAAATCTACCTAAGCAACAGAGACCTCCAAAGCAGACATCCAAGCAAACGCTACCTCAAAACAAAACACGCACAACACATAACCCACAAAGTCAGTGTGCCAAGCAGCTACAGCCCTTAAGGTTGAATAACACACCTGATACTCTTGTAATAGGTGACTTTATTGTCAGATACACTGATGTCCCGCTCACCAGGCTGAATAAAGAGAAGGTCACGGTGAGCTGCCTGTTGGGTGCTAGGATCCGCCACATAACGCAAGCACTCAGGTCACTCCAAAGCAAATACAAATATGACTCAGTCATTGTACATGCTGGTGTGAATGACCTGAGATGTACCTCCCTGGACTACATGAAAAGAGACATAGAGGAGCTCTCTGATCATGTAGCCCAGGCTGGTATGACCCTGACCTTGAGCAGCATCTTACCCTCACCTAGAATTATGCCACAGTACAAAGACAAAATGATCGACTTTAACAATTGGCTAAAATTTTGGTGTCATTCAAAGGGGATCCAGTGTCTGTCAGCCTGGGATGACATGCTCGACAAGCCACATTGCTTCGCTAGGGACGGCTTGCACCTGTCACCACTGGGCTTTTGGATATTGGCAAAGGCTCTTGCCACCCCCATAGTGCCTTTTTTAGGCAAGGCTCAAAAGTCAAACCCACCCCCATAGACAGCACAAGGAACAAGAAACTAAGGGTAATGCTGCTAAACGCCAGAAGTCTTAACCTCAAGATGCACGCACTCGAAGCTCTCCTCAGTATGGAGAGCATCAATATCTGTGCAGTGACAGAAACCTGGTTCAAGGCTCCAGAGAGCACCCCAGCACTACCAGGCTATACCTCATATCATGCTTTTCGGCCCCAAAACCCGGACCGAACCACAAAAGAAGGGGGAGTTTCCATATTTATCAAGGATATCCACACCTCCAGGTTAGTGGCATTGCACGTAGTATCGGAGACCATCCATGTGCAACTAACAGTGGGCAAGACTGCTTTTCAGTTTATAGCATCCTACAGACCACCCTCTTAAAGTCAGGAATCCCACTCGGCTTTCCTGAAAACATTGGAGAACATGAAGATCTCTCCGAACACCATTATATTGGGTGACTTCAACTACCCAAACATTGACTGGGAGCACTACTCAAGCCCCAGCACCTTAGCCCAAACGTTCCTGGAAATTATAAACTCAAATGCTATGGAACAACTAGTCACCACTCCCACAAGAGGGGACAACATACTAGACCTGATCATTACCAACATGGGGACTCTATGCTCCACACCAGAAGTATATCCCTCATTGGTAAGATCAGACCATAAATTAATTTCACTGGATGTCCACATCCCGACCCCACCCCCAGCCCAAAAAACCACAGTGAAAAACTTCTCAAAAGCGAACTTCTCACTTCTCAAAACTGAAGTGGAATCCTTCAAGGCCCCAGGGCCAGTAGAAATTATGGCCCAAACTGCAGAATCCTATATAAACGCATTCTATGGACATCTCCAGGAATGCATGGATCATGCTATCCCAAACAAAACCAAGACACAATCATCCAAAGGCAGGCGTCCAGTCTGGTGGACCCCTGCCATAAATAAACTGTACAACAGAAGGAGGAAGCTACTACAGGATAGAGCAAAATCCCTAATAGGGAAGGCATCTCTGATCAGTACTAGCAAAAAATTACGATCCCTCATAAAATCCTCCAAGGCCAGCTTCGAGAGAAAAATTGCACAGGACACCAAAGACAATCATAAGGCTTTTTCAGTTATGTTAGAAACCTGGGATGCAACTCCCAGACTTGTTCTGAGTTGATTCTAAATGACAAAAAATACACTGAACCCACAGACATCACCAATATCCTGGCAGACAGGTTCAGTGCAAACTTCTCCACCCCCCCCCCAAAAGAGCAAGTATCTATCCCGGCAGAGGGCTGCCTCCCAAACATCTCTGATGCTCAGGTGAAGGCTGCCCTCTCCAAAGCAAAAAACACTGCTTCCATGGGACCAGATGGTGTCCCAGGTTGCGTCCTACATGAACTCCAAGAGGAACTAATCCCTCAAATAAAACAGCTATACAATCTCAGCCTCACTACAGGATATGTGCCCACAGAATGGCGGACAGCAACAGTGGTCCCACTCCACAAAGGTGGAGCCTCTACGGACCCTGGAAACTATCGCCCCATAAGCCTGACTAGCTTAGTCTGCAAGGCTATGGAAAGGATCATCATGGAGCTCATAAACAAAGACATTGGGGACCTACAGACACTAGATCCTACCCAGTTCGGCTTTGTCAAGGGCAGATCCTGCCTTTTGAACCTGGTTGACTTCTTTGAAACAGTCACCAAAGCCATAGATGAAGGAAAGGTAGTCCACACAGCCTATCTGGACCTTGCAAAGGCATTTGACACAATACCCCACTCGGTCATCATAGATAAGCTATCCAGCTTAAATATAAATCCCTATGTCACAAGATGGGTCGCAAACTGGCTCAAAGACAGAACCCACAGAGTGAGAGTTGCTGGTGCCATGTCAGACTCGAAACCGGTCACAAGTGGCGTCCCACAGGGTTCTGTCCTGGGACCACTCTTGTTCGGTATATACTTTTCCGAGGTACAGGCAAACGTGGGAGGACTATGGCTCACCAAGTTCGCAGACGACTGCAAACTGGGTGCCATAATAAACTCTCCAGCTGACACAAACATCCTTCAAAAAGGTCTCACAGAGACAGTTAACTGGTGCCAGTGCCATGGTTTAAAGCTAAATGCCAAAAAATGTATAGTCATACCCTTTGGCAAAAACAATGTGCCCACAAATTACCACATAGGCGGAAACCCATTAAGTACAGAGAAAGTTATTAGGGACCTGGGGACCCAAGTTGATAGCAATCTCTCCTTTGAAAACCACATTGCCAAAGTGGTTAGAAAGACCTTCTACATAGCTCACCTCATCACGAAGGGTTTCACATCTAGATCAAGAGAGGTAATCGTGCCCCTTTATTCATCCCTCATCAGGCCCATCACAGAATACAATGCCCCTTTTGGGATGTACCTTACCCGACACCTGCAGCAATTAGAAAGACCCCAAAAGTATCTCACCAAGAGGATCAAGGGTCTCAAACAGATGCCATATGCTGCTCGGTTAAAAAATCTCCAGCTCTACTCAGTTGCATACCGCCTACTTCGAGGCGATCTATGCCTGACATACAAAGCTATGTCAAATCCAGAATTAATGGACATGCTCCACCTCAGAAAATCTAAATCCCTTAGAGTCACACGCTCGAGGGACTTGAACCTCAGCACAGAAATAAATAGAACTTGCTGGAGGGACAGGTTCATAACCCAGAGGCTCCATTCGCTCTGGAATAGAATTCCAGTTCATGTGAGGCAGAGCACCTCACTGAATCTCTTCAAGAAGAATCTCGATAGGTGGATGGGGGATCATAGGTTTGTCCCAGGGATTACTCCCGTGTCACTATTAGACAGAGGCACAGTAAACTAAACCTTAAAAAGGGCACAGTATACTCAAATCAAGGGGTGGCGTAAGCCATACAGAATCGGGCTAGGCTTATAATTGCCCCAGGGCAGATAGCCTAGTATGAACCTATGAACCTATGAACCTATGAATAATTAGCTAGCCTTTTTCCCTGTGCCCAATTAGATTGATTTCAGATGTATTTAAATGGTTGTCTTGTACCTTTAACTTTGTCTGATGAAGTTTACACTGTCTAAACAAAAGCGCTTAAGGACTTTACTTTTGTTGTTTTTATCTACATTAAATTATAGTTTTCTACATTATACCTTGTGTTTGGTACTTTTTGGGAATCTACCTGCCAGTTTTTTTATTTTATCTGGTTTGCTTTAGCATTCATTCTTTACAATTATGAGTTTTTTAGCATTGAGTTTAAGACCATGGCTTTGGCACCATTTATTAGTCAGGGACAACCTTCTTGAAGAATGCTATTGTCTGCAGGGTAGTTGATGCTAACCCCCAGCTTGCAATCATCTGCAAACTTAGTCAGCCATAAACCTTCATCATTTGCTTCCATTTCAGAAAAATAGATGCTAAGTAAAAAGCTACCCCAATACTGAGCCCGGGGGTCTCCGCTAGTGACTGGCCTCTTAGTGTAGGCGGCATCACCTATTTTGACCTCCTGGGTCTTATCAATGAGCCAGTTGGCTATCTAGCATGTCAGAAAAGGGTTTATACCTAAATTTGTGAGCTTGTCTATAATGGCGGAGTGGCATATTGTATCAAAATCCTCAGCCAAGTCAAGGTAAGTTGTATGCACATTCTTACCTTCATCAAATGCTTTAGTGACCCTCTCAAAAAAAAATCCATCAGATTTAATAAGCATGACCTTCCTTTAACAAAGCCAAACTGTGATGAGTCCAGCATTTACAGGTTACCTATGTCCTCATTTATCATGTCCATGATGATTCTTTCCGTGGCCTTACATATGAGGCTGGTAAAACGTATGGGCCTGTAGTTACCCGGATCAGTGTATGGACCTCCTTTGTGCAGGGGAATGATTCTAGCCATCTTCCATTCCTTGGGCATAAAATCTGACTGAAATCTCCAGTTGAAAAGTGATTCAAATGGACCAGAGAGCTCATGCTTCATGCTGTTTATTAAACATCCCGGGATGTTATCAAGGCACATTGATGCAATGTTTTTGGCCTTGGAAAGTGCATTAATGACCTGTTCTCTAGTAATGGTTGGAAGGAATTGTCTCATGTGGTATTTCCTTTTGACTATCAGGGGAGGAATGGGAGGAGAAATTTGAGCTGAAACTGTCAGCCAAAAGGTTGACAATGGCCTCTGGTTCAGTGTAGGTGATGCCATTTGCAAAAAGTTCTACTCATTGTTATGTATTTCCTCTGAGGTTGCAAATATAGCTGTAGAAAGCTTTGTGGTTGTCTTTTGACTGAGAAGTTATTTTTTCTTCAAATTTAGCATTTGAAGTATTAGTTAACACACTTAGCTGCCTGTTTAGATTGGTCCGGGTATGGCTTTCTTCCTCCTATGCTTGGCCAAGATTTTTTTATACTGTGATTCCATGAGGATGGCTTGTCTTTTGAGTTTTGTCTTACTCTTAGTATGAGTTGGGCACAGCTCACTTTAAACAGTTGTCAGTGTGGCTGTACAGAGATTTTGTAAATAGGTAAGTGTATTCTGTGGTGTTTATTGGGTTTGTGGGTGCTTGGGATTTAGCCAAGGTGTTGCTTAGTAGAGAGAGGTTAGCCTTGAAATGGTTCCTAAAGGTTTTTGGTTTTGCTGGATCCCTGCATTTAATTTGTATTTCAAGTAATACTGCCTTATGGTCAGAACTATAAAAACACTGTGCATGGGAAATTCTGAAGTGATGAGATCAATATTGCAATTTTCCTGGTAATTCCTAAACTGGTTTGTTAATTTTGTAGTAAAAAAATGTACTTATTCTTACAAAAAAGTTTTTCTGATTTGTCATTTCATATTCTGCTGCCATGTTTATAAGCCAGCTCTGTAATTCGGTCAAATTCTTCATTACTTTTAGTGTATAAATAACCACAAGAAGGATATCTTCATTTAGTATGGAGTACAGAAAGGATTTTGCGGCTCAAGAGGCAAATATTCAAGCCCAGCATCCATTTCAGCAGAAGTGATATTTGACATTCGTTACCTTCATGCTGGTGAGGAAACTGATGTCAGCACTGCACTCTTCTCAAATGATGAAAAGACTTTTCCAGAAACATCATTTAGGGAACCTGGTCAAGCTTGGCATGTAATGTCACTAATTCATCCTAGTTTCATATCTGTGAACAAAGAAAGCAGGGTGAAATGGTGATTAAGGTGTAAACTGGTTTGTTGGTATCATTTTGTAGGCCACATTCAGTGAAAGTGCACCAAAGTGGCTTCCCAAAGGGGTCACCATCTCACAAGACCCTTGCTAACTCTTACTATCAATAATCAATGTTTGAGAAAGCTGTCCCTGAGGGAGGAAAGTGCTCAATTGTATGCAGTGTCTTTTAGGACAATACAGGGCTTTCAAAAGGCTAGTAGTACACCTTGGCCTTCCTGAGGTTGCATAAGAGTCTCAGCCTTTGCTAAGCATCTGCAGATTATCTGATTCAGCTTGAACATTGCTTGTGATACTCATTAGCAGATTGGAAGTCAGTGACAGAAGCCTTGAGCAATTTTATGATTGAATCCAAACATCCACGATGGAGGAGAGCTTTATCACTTCTGTATTCCATGTAATTTCCTGTAGGGATATGGTCTACAATGAAGATATTAATGGCTTTTAAGCTCAGGAATAGAATCCATAGGAAATACAAGGCTATTAAACCAGAAGCCATGTGTCCCTTGCCAATAACCATCCTCAAGCACTACCAACCTTTTCAAGGCCTGTAAGTCCTAGAATGTATTTAAGGTACCTAATCCAACTACCTACTATATCTGAAGACATTTAGGGAATTGCACTGCTTCACATGCAAGTGTAGTCTATTCCAGAACAAGGGGAGGTGCTGGGTGATAAACCTAACTCACAATTTAATTTTATTTATTCCTTGATGTAGATTCAGATCTCTTGTTCTAGTGTTGACTATACTGTTTGATATATGAAGGAAAAGGAGGTCTTTGATAATGGGATCCTTGATGAAAAGCAAAACACGAGTCTCTCCTTAATGGTCTAAATGACACTGAGAACAGTGAGAGTGACTCTATCCTTTCCTGATAGCTAAACTTTTTGAGGTCTGGGATTCTCTTTGCTAGGGATTTCTCTATTCTTTCAAATTTTTTATATGTGTAGTGAGATACATGCCAAAGGGTGTATTATATTCTAAAATAGGTATACCCAGTGTGGAGTATAGTTTATTTATTTAACATTTGATGACCAGGAAAGAGCCTATTTTCAGCAGAGGCCCGGTGAGAAAAACTCCAGATGCATATCTTTGGAATGTGGGAGGAAAGTGGAGCACCCAGAGGAAACCCACACAAACAGAGTGAGGACATACAGACTCTGCACAGAAGGTACCCCAGATGAGAATCAAACCAGAGAACCTCTTGCTGTGAGGCAACAATGTTAACCATTGCACCACTGCGCCACCTGCTGAGCAAGAACTTCTTTGGTTTTAGTGACAGTTGTGCTATACAGAAGGACTTACTGACTACAGTTGCTATATGGTGATCAAAGGTGAGGGGACCATCTACCCAGGAGCCCATGTCTCTGATGACAGAGTCATTGGACAGTGGGATGTCATTGATGCAGTAAGTGGTGGCATTTTTTTTCTGAAAGAGGTGATACCGCATTTCTTAGTATTTCGTTTGAACCCTTTCTCGGGACACCATGTGCTAATGTGTGACAGTTCCATTTGAGGGGAGTTTGTATCATTTGTTGATCTGACAGCGATACCAAGCTTGCAATCATCAGTGAACTTTGCTAGCCAGAGGTCCTTGTTGTCAGTGCTGAGGTCATTAAAATAAATGCCAAAAAGGAGGTAGCCTAGCATGGACCCCTGGGAAATGCCATGCATAACTTTTTCCATAACTGAGAAGGTATCACCAACCCTGACAACATGTGTTCTGTCCTTGAGTCAGTTTGCAATAAAAATTAGCACATAGTGGTGTATGATTAAGGCAGTTTGCTTGCAATCCCATCATGTGGTATGGTATAAAAAGGTTTTACTAGATCCATGTAGGTGGCGTGAACAGTATGACCATTGTCCTCGATTTGCGTGACCATGTCACAGAAGTTCACAAGATTAAGAAGGAGTTACTTAGTCATAACATGTCTGAAGTATCGCAGGTCAAGCCTAATTTAATTCCTAGGAGCAGGAATCATTAGGAATGATACAAGTTTATTAGATCAGCAGCCATGTGTGCCTAGCCAGTGGAATTAAATGATATTATTAATGGCTCTGTGGTTGTTTGGGTTAATTGTGGGGCCACCCTTATGAAGTGGCATCAACACTGACCGGGTATATACCAACTTGGGCTGAAGGAAAGGATCCGCAAGGTTCTGCTTGACACAGTTTATAAGACAACTGGAAATGTCAGGACCCATTTAAGAAGTATATTTGATCTTGGAGAGCACTTCCAGGACATGCTCTTTGGAAGTCATGGGAGACATGACTCCTGTATGTTTGGGGTAGAGATGGCAGTTTCAGGGGAGAAATTTGCATTAAACTTGTTATCCAAAGAGCTGGTGATGTTGTTAGCATTTGAGTAGGAAATGCCATTATATATAAGTTCTGAGAAGTGATGTGAATTATTCCTTAGTTTCCTTACATAGTTGACAAAGTACTAAGAGTTATCCTTTGCCTAAGAAGCAATCCTACCTTCATGGGAGATTTTGCTGGTCTTGATAGTGGCCTTCAGTTTTTTTGGTGAGGCATTTCATATTCTCATTTTAATAAGAAGTTCTGGTCTTATAAATTAAGCTAAGCAGTTTCTTCCATTTGTTGTAGAGTTTATTTATATCTACTGACCAGCAGGTGACTTTTTATTGAACTTTCTACTGTATTTGGTCCTGGTGGGGCCATCCCTATAGATGCATTTATCTAAATGTGTACAAGGGTCCTTAGCATAGGTGACAGTATGTCCTCATTCTATTTTGGGGTATGGGACAATTTTATGATTTTGTCAAACAACTGTAAAAGGTTAGCTTTTTTGAAGTCTGTAACGAGGGTTGTGTTGGTAACCATGGGAGACAATGTTGAGGGTAAAGGTAATCATTTGGTGATAAGACATAACAACTGAGGGGCCAACCATGGTGGGAAGCAAGCTAGAGCTGAGGTTGTGAGAACTAGTTCCAGGATATTTCCACACCTAGTGTGGTTATGGACAATTTGATCCAAGAGAATTCTCATTCACCTCATCTATGAAATGTGCAAACCTGATGTTAGAAGTACAAGTACTCAGATCTATGAAGAGGTAGCTTAAGTCACTGAGGACTAGAAAACCATTTCTAATAGGGATGTTTTCTATGAATGATATGAACTTATCATGGCATTGGGGAACCTTGGAAGGGACCTATAACAAGCTATAGGCTGAATATTTGACTTGCCTAGCATAAGATGCGTTATATAAGCTCACTTGGAGGGTCAGTGGGTGTCAGCTCCTTACTGAAATGTTAGTACTCGAAATGCTGAGCGCCAGGAAGCTGAAAAAAGACTGAAAACATAGCAGAAGAGCGAACCTCAAAAATGTCTCTTCTCCTTTAAATTTTATTTTGCAAGGGGGATAAACTCCCCTAGTACCCCCCAAACTTAAATTTACCAACTCTGAGAAAACTATACCTCTGAGAAAAGGAAATATTCTGAGAAATGGCATCTTAGACTTGTTATATGCAAGTCTGATCTTTTGGTCATTCAGTCTCCTTGTTTCAGGACTCACTGTAGTGGGTCCCAGTATTTCAAATGGTTACTGTGGATGTCACATAGGAAGTGATTAAATCCCTGATGAAACTTGAGGCACTGTTATCATTTCCAGTGGGCTTGAATACATGACAGGCACAAAACCCTGGCAGCTACATGTTTACATCTCTCACATATAGAATCAATTTGGTTGAATAAGAGTTCCTTTTCAGTGAACATGTGACAGTTATTATTGTGCCTTAGGATATCAAGAGGTAAGAGCTGGCAAAAAAAGAAAAGAAAAGAAAAGGTAGACTGTGTCTGTGCATGATGGGCAGTGCTATTATTTATAGGATCTTGGATAAGAAGATGGGGGCTGTAAAAGGTGGAAGGATGGAGGAAAAGTACACAGCCAAACTGAGTCCATAGAAGACAGAAACATGCAGACCTGTGTAGAGGACAGCAAGCCTGCACAGGTCCATGCAGCTCTGTGCAGATCACTGCAAATGATTAAAGCTCAGAGCTAACTGGTGCCGGCCACCCAAAAGAGAGGGAGGGAGGAAGGAAGCAAGATTTTTTTACACTGATAACTGAGAGAAAAATGGGTGATGCAGTGGTGCAGCAGGTAGCATTGTCACATCACAGCAAGAGGTACTCTGGTTTGATTCTCAGCTGGGATGCCTTCTGTGTGGAGTCTGCATGTCCTCCTTGCATTTGTGTGCGTTTCCTCTGGGTGGTCCAGTTTCCTCCCACATTCCAAAGACATGGGTCTGTGGTGTTTCTCCTCCGGCCTTCACTGAAAATGGACTCTGTCCTAGTAGGGTTAAATAAAATAAATAAATAAATAAAAACTTCTGTTGTGCACATGAACCACTATTTAACCACAACTATGGTGGCAATGCAGCTGATCCCAGTATAAAGCAGATAGTAAAAGATAAAAACCAATGAAAAAACAGCTGTTACGTTTGACAAATTAGTGGTAGGTTACCCAGAACAAAGTAAACAGTGAAATTAAGTAGTAAAAAAGTAGTCAAAACAAGAGAAATTTAGTAGGATTAGCAAAATAAATTTAAGTATAATAAAAATAATGCAGAAAACAAACACAAAAATAACTTCCCCGGGTTAATTATGGCTTATAAATGTTAAAAGCAGCTTTTGTAATGTTTCCAGGAAGAACAAGCCAGTGCAGCGCCTTTGTTAAAACACTCACTCTTGTCTGATCGCAGTCTGGATGTTTAACTGACTAGTCATTCAACAGTTATAGAGAAAGTTGACAGTTAATGTGGCACTCAGAAGTTTTAAGTTCTTGATACATCTTGTACAACAAGGTTTCATAGATGAAGGAGACAGAGATCTTTGTCAAGTGAGTAAAGGCCGCACAGAGGTCCAAATGCTCTTCTTGACTCTTTAATTTGGTGTGTTTGGCAGCACAGTTGCCCCATGGGATGACCACAAGCCGTGTTACAATTCTGCTGTGATTTCTTTTTCTCTTTTAGAAAGAAATAGTGTAATGGAAAATGGGTGAGGACTTTCCTTACACAGAAGCATAAGAGAATGCCTTTGTAATTTTCAAGTCATATCTGTCTCTCTTCGTGAGTTAGTATATAATCCTTCACCTAAATTTATTATTATTTATTTATTTTATTTTAAATTTGTTGACCGGGCTAGTCTAGCTGGATATATGTCCATTTTCAGTAGAGGCCCGGGGAGAAAAGCTCCAAATTATTAGTACATCAATTAATAAGGTTTAACAATAAAAATAAATGGAGATGTAATGGAAACAGGAAAACATATTTTTTTTTTTTTTTTTTGTGAGTAAAAGTAACAGGCTATGTAATGTTCATAACAGAGTACTCTTTACACATGTGATATAAAGAAAATCAGTTACTGCGTGATGTGCTTAGCATCATTATAAAAACATATTAAATGAAAATAAGTGTGAACAGAGATGAAGGAAAGATAGGACAGGTACCAGGGATAGTATAGGTAGAGTTTAAGGATTAGAGAAATTTTTTTTTTTTTTTTTTTTTTAGACTAAAGACAGCCAACCCTTAGAGCTATGCCTTTCTGAGTACAGACAGTAACTCTGGAAATGTTGGTTCCAATAAATTAGTGTAGTGACTTTAAAATAAAAGGTAAGCAGGGTTTTTCTAGTTAGTGTCAGCATTACTTAATCACACAGTTTCAACGAATGTGCAGTAATACTCATATATTAATTTAAATATGACCCTCAAGCTAGGTGAAAATGAATAAAATGAATTTTATTCTAATTAAAGGTGTCTCGTGGTCATTTTAATTATAAATACACAACCTACTTATTTCAACATAAAAAACTGACTCAGTGTCCTTAAATGAACATCTTAAGGAGAAATGCTGCTGCAATTCAAAAAGGACAAGAGTTTTGTTCCAGCAGGTGCAGAAAAGTAAACTCAGCATATAACAGAAATAAGACACTACAAATTAAAATATTTAGAAGAGAATATAGATATAAAAATGTGTACATATTACATAGGTTATTAGGTAGCGTGATGTTTTACAGGAAGAGAAGTTGTTGAAAGTAGGAAGACAAGTTAGAAGTGACATTTGTGCAGTCACATTTGGCTAGAGCGAAGTTGCAAAGATGCCTAGGAACAAGTTAATGGTGGTCTAGCAGGAGAGACTTAAGAGTTGTTTTGCAAAGTATAAGAATAACGTAAAAATGTGAAAATGAAAGAGAAAAGTAGAGGAATGGGTATAGAAGAACTGGAGCAGAAATTGGAGGGGTGATGGGTGTAGTAGAGAGATATTTTAAAGTTCAGGAAGTTAGACTAGTTAGGGGGTGTGTGGAAAGGGAGGTGGAAGAGAGGAAAGTGAAGGGAGGGGCAAAAAGATAAAGGGAAAAAGGGGAAGGGCTGGAAGGAGGAAGGGGAAAACATTTAAGTTTAAATTAAATTGAAAAAAGTAAATTAAAGGAAAATGGACTTCAATCTATTAGCAAAAGACAATAAGAAGTAATATTAAAATGGTAGAAGGAATTTAGAACAGTGAAAGACCTATAGGAATGTATTAGGAGTTGATCAGATTGGGGAAAAAAAACTTACATCAGGAGAAAAAGGCAGAATCTGTGGAAAACTGAGGCAGCTGGACTGGCTAAAGATGGCAGTAAAGAGAGTTTAAGAGAAGAAACAAAGACAATAAAGAAGGAGAAGCTGCTTAGGATAAGACCACAAAAAACCTCTGGTTGTATAGCATGTCAAAGCAACCTTAAACAAGGGGGTGACTATTGAATTGTGGGTAAGTTTGCGTCTTTCGGCTTTTTCCCGGTTAGGGATCGCCACAGCGGAACTCCGGTCCGCTAATGATTGGTAGAAGATTTTTACGTGCTGAGTTACCAGCTCTGACGCACAACCTCCAACAAAGGTATACCCCTTCATGCATGTCTCCACACAGAAGACGCTTTAGCTGAGAATCGAACGGACAACGTCTTGCTGTGAGTCAACAACGCTAATTATTCATAAAAACAGAGTTATGAAGAAAGACATGGACTGAAATTAGGGCACTGGAATGGAGAAGAGAAAATACAAGGAGGGTTTATACTAGGCAGAAATACCTAAGGTCTTCTTCATTTTGATACCTACAAAAAAAAAAAAAAACAGGAGAGCACGCCATTTAAACCCATTCAAACCTGCTGCATAAAATAGATTATCTAAGAGCCCATCTGGTAAGACAAATAGACAATTTTCATAAAAGAAGAGGATGGTAGCTTGAGGTGGAATTGTCTAATTCAAAACTAGTAACACCAAAGAGGGTTTGGTGAACCTTCTTAGCATATTTTGTTGTGTATGAAACTGACCTCTACATGCAACATGAACTTGTTCATAAATGATGCAAGAACAATACTACAGATGTGTGTTGAGAGCTTGTCCAACAACATTGTAGGGGAGGGGCTACAGGATGGGTAGAAAAGTGGAGCTTGAACTTAACATAAGTGCAAGTTTATACACACTGATGAAGGAAATCCATGAATGAAACTGCACTCATTGCAAGCATTCTTAACCCTGGAAGAAGGTGACATTTGTGCAATCACAGAAACCTGGTTCAAAGATGTGGAGAGCATCCTAGCCATACCTGGTTACTCATCCTATCATTCATTCAGACCCCAAACCATGGGCAACAAAACAAAAGGAGGTGGAGTTGCAATATATATAAAAGACATACACAAGTCTAGGCTGGTCAGACTGATGCTCAGGAATTACTCCAGGTGCAGTTACTAATTGACAAGACCCCTATTCAAATCATAGCTAGCTACAGGCCTCCAACTCTAACTCAAGATGCCCACTCCACCTATTTGGACCTCTTCGAATCTATCAAGATTCAACCCTTTACCCTGATCCTGGGCAACTTTAACTATCCAACCATAGAATGGAAGAAATACTCATGCCAAAACACAAATGCCCAGAGATTCCTTGATTTCGTCAATGCAAATGCCTTGGACCAGTAGGTTGACACCCCCACAAGAGGTGAAAATATCTTGGACTTGGTATTAACCACTGCAGCATCCCTACAGTGTCATCATCCCTGGTAAGATCCGATCACAAAGCAGTCACTTTCGAACTAACCACCTCCCCCAACCCCCACCCCTCTGGCTAGGGTCAAACAAAAAAACTTCTCCAAAGCTGATTACAACCACCTGAAGGAAGGTATAATCAGCTTCACAGCCCCCTCCCCCTCCACAGAAACTGGCACATATGTCCAAACTTACACTAAAGTACTATATGAGCATTTATATCGCTGCATGGAATCAGGAATACCAGACAGGATGAAATAAATCATCCTCCTCGAGGGAGTGTAAACCTGTCTGGTGGGCATCTACAATAAATAAACTCTACAATAAAAGTTAAAAATTGCTGTCCAGGACCAAAAAAGAGCAGGTGTCTAATTGGAAGCAATCGCTCCTTAGCCTGAACAAGAAAATAAGAGTGCTAGTGAAATCCTCCAAAGCAAACTTTGAGTCCAAACTGGCCACATCTGCTAAAGACAATCATAAGGCTTTCTTCACATATGTTCACAATCTCAAGGGAAGCACCCAGATCTGCTCAGAACTGATGGTCAAGGACAACACATACACAAACCCTGTAGATATAGCCAACCTGCTAGCAGACAGGTTCAGTAAAAACTTCAGTCCTCTGCCCCCCCCCCCCATCAGTAAAACAGGACATCCCCAGTACCTGCCCCCTCCCCTTATCTCTAGGGAGCAAGTCATCATTTCCCTCTCAAAGGCAAACAATACAGCCCAATAACATCCCAGGCTGCATCCTACATGAACTCAGGCAAGAACTTGCAGCACCATTAGGCACCCTATTCAACCAAAGCCTGATTATCGGCTTCGTCCCAGCCGAGTGGAGGACAGCTACTGTCATCCCTTTGCACAAAGGTGGAGTGTCCACCAATCCAGTAAGTTATAGACCCATCAGCCTAACTAGCCTGATCTGCAAGGCCATGGAGTGGATTATCATGGACCTCATTAACAAGGAAATTGGCAACCTCCAGACACTTCATCTTACTCAGTTTGGTTTTGTCAAAGGGAGGTCATGCCTGTTAAATTTGGCCAACTTCTTTGAGACAGTCACCAAGGCCATAGATGAGGGGAAGATGGTGCACACCACCTACCTTGACCTGGCCAAGGCCTTTGATACTATTCTCCATTCAGGTATAATAGATAAACTCTCTCAACTAGACATCGATCCATATGTTACCAGATGGGTAGCAAACTGGCTTACTGATAGAACCCACCTAGTCACAATAGGGGAAGCCACCTCAAGTAGTAGACCCATAACAAGTGGTGTAACCCAGGGATCGGTCTTGGGGCCTCTGCTGTTTGAGATATACTTCTCAGAGGTGTAGGCCAAATCTAGTGGGCTATGGCTGACCAGGTTTGCAGATGACTGCAAGCTGAGTGCTGTCATCAATTCCCCTAGTGATGTGGACATCCTCCTGTTTTGTTCATTGGAAGTTCTATACATGTTTTACTAATTAAATTAGTTTTCATAGCCCACAGTTGCTGGCTTTTTCTTTTTGGAATTTATATTTGCTTTAGCCGTGCAATTGCTTCCGTGCAGGGGAAGGCTTTTGGGTGCTCAAACAGAATGCCAAAAAATGCATCATCATCCCTTTTGGGGAGAATGACATCCCCACAAATTATCACATTGATAATAAGGCACTAAGCATGCAATCAGTTGTAGAGACTTGGGAACCCAGGTTGATAGCAAACTGACGTTTGACCACCATATTGCCTCCATTGTACGGAAAGTTTTCTATATGGCCCACCTCATTAGTAAGGGTGTCTCCTCCAGGGACAAGGTGGTCATAACATCCTTGTATTCTTCCCTTATAAGACCCATTATTGAATACAATGCCCCTTTCGGCATGTACCTCACAAAGCACATGCAGCAGCTGGAGAGACCACAGAGATTCCTCACCCAGAGAATCCAGGGCCTCAAACATCTACTTTACACAAATAGGCTAAAAGCTCTGTCCCTCTACTCAGTCTCGTACAGACTCCTCAGAGGTGACCTCTGTCTAGCATACAAAGCAATCTCAGATCCCACTCTGATGGGACTGCTGCATATCCGCAAGTCAAGCTCCACTCAAGTAACCTGCATGCAAGACCTCAGCCTGGTCTGTGACATCAATAGGACTTGTTGGCAGGACAGATTTGTGTCTCAGAAACCCCTCCCCTTTTGTTGAATAGACTCCCTCTCCATGTAAAGCAGAGCACTTCATTAAACCTTTTTAAGTGCAACCTGGATAAGTGGATGGGGAACAAAAAATACACCCCTGGGATTCCACCTATGTCTCTGCTGGACAGTGGCATAGGGTGCTGACTTGTTGGAACATGGGCTAAATTCTTGGCTAGGCTAGTAAGGGCCTCAGGGCCAATAGCTAGTAACTTCCTATGATCCTATAATGACCTGTATGCTAGTTAGATGACCCTAAAATGGATGTGTGATGCAGAAAAGTCTAGCTCTTATGATCATCTATAGACTAAATCATGCAATCTGATGTGATAAGGCAGTAATAAAAGACAGAGGGCTACAACAGGGTACAGCTATAAAATTGAAGCAAAGAAATAATTTGATCATCTCAGTGTCAGAGTAGGTACTGCACCTGCCTTTACAATGCTAGAAAGATATGATGGCTGTGGATTCTACCTACCAGGTGCTTTGATTCATGTTCCAAAATGCATTTCAATACAGCATAAGGGGGTATTACACTTCTGAGATGAAGTTATTCAGATCTGACATTAAAATGAAGTTCCATCTACCTAGAGTAATGATAGTTTATGTGGCACTTAAAAAGTAAAGGGTTTGTTGAGCAACATTAAAGATAATACAGATAGTCAAAATAAAATACTTGTCTTTTAAATAAGCATACATAGTGAAAACCACAAAAAAAATCAAGAAACAAAACAGCATATCCCATCTATCATTCAACATGGTACAGAAAAAAACTAAAGATAAAAAGTTCACAAAAAAGTCAGAAAACCTAACTTAAAAATAAGCATTTTCAGGTTACATAGCCAACAGCTTGGCTACACTCCACAACTATTTTGCATTTGTCTTCCAGGACAACAGTCGAGATGGAAGGTTTATTAATACACTCCAAAGAACTTCCAATGGAAGGCCAGAAAAACATACAGTAACCTTGCATGTGGAGCAGTAAGTTAGATTGGAATTGCCACTTGAGCTAAAAGGTCATAGCTGAGTAACAAAAGTCCCTACTCTTCTCCGTAAATACCACACCTTAAGTTCAGCTGAGCGGGAGTCAAAAATGAGGCCACCACAACATTAAGCACTTAGTCCGCAGTTCCTGAATCCCAGGACAGTACAACATAAAGTGATCCTTGGATTCATCAAACCCACTAGTCCTAGAACACACAGAATAATACCTTCATACCTTCGTGTTTAGTTTTCCTTTTCACTTATTGCCCATCATGAGTCAGTAACCAGAGAAAATCCTTCACATGCTGGGACTGTAATTACTCCAAAAGGTGTGAGTTCTGCCTGCTTCCCTTACATTAGTCTGTACACTGAAGTCTGGTCAGTTTGCATCCCTCGATACTTGTAGTTATAATTTTATGTCCAGCCTGCAAACCAGCAATGTAACAGCAGTACAATAGAGAAATTCATCCTATTCAGTGATTGTGGTTTATCTGGACACATGCTAAAACACCTTGTTGCCTCCCCCTACACATTTCTCACCAAGCAGGGTACATATACTGAATGAAGCTAGAGGGCTAGGACTAGTTCCTGAGTTAAATAGGACAAAATGCTGAACACAAAAGAAGGTGTAAAACAAAGCTGCTGTGAAGACTATATACATTTAAACCTTTCAGAGTTCTGCATTGTATTAATTTGGCCTGACTGAACTATTTTATAGCCTGACTGAAATATTTCATATATTTTCTGGCACTGTTTTCTGCTTCTCATCTGTCCTGAAATTGGCTCCCCCCTATTTCTGAGGTGGAGTTTATAAAACTGGTCTAACAGCTTAGTGTTATCGGAGCGCTTCAAGGCTTGCTGATTTAAAAATAGTTTCTGTTGTAAATTCCTTTATACACTGTTGGAAACTGCTGGTGTGTGATCCCTAAACAATCTGAGAATATATCACTGATTGATAAGTATATTTTTTTTGCATTTTAACCTTTCAGAGTTCTGCATTGTATTCATTTGGCCTGACTGAACTATTTTATAGCCTGACTGAAATATTTTATATATTTTCTGGTACTGTTTTCTACTTCTCATCTGTCCTGAAACTGGCTCCCCCCTCTTCCTGAGGTGGAGTTTATAAAACTGGTCTAACAGCTTAGTGTTATCTGAGAGCTTCAAGGCTTGCTGATTTAAAAATAGTTTCTGTTGTAAATTTCGTTATACACTGTTGGAAACTGCTGGTGTGTGATCCCTAAACAATCTGGGAATATATTGCTGATTGATAAGTATATTTTCTTTGCATTTTAATCTTTCAGAGTTGTGCATTGTAGTAATTTGGCCTGACTGAACTATTTTATAGCCTAACTGAAATATTTTATATATTTTCTGCTTCTCATCTGTCCTGAAACTGGTGTTATAGTTGGTGGCTTGGTAGGTGCCCGCCCCTACTGTAAATTTGATCTGGGACACCCCTCCCAGTCTAGTGTTCACGCTACTTAATTCAGAGAGAACATTTGGGAAGGCCAACCCACGTAGGTTCTTAACCTTGAATTATTTTCTGCCCCTCCTTCCTCTCTCCTTGCACTTTACTAACAAAAATAAGTGTTGCACTTTATTCATTTGCTTTTACTGTATTTGTGTTTCTTCCTACTTTATTACATTATTTTGTTTTGCCTCTTCTTAAAAGTACTTAATTGTATTTATTCTGCTGCATTTGTCACTGCTTGGTAGTAGCCTGATTAAATTGTAACTGTTATTCTAAGGCTTTTGGTTAAGCACTTGGGCTTCAGACCGGTTGTTTTACATTAAGAAGGTTTGTGGTCTGCACTGTTGTGGCAGGACAGGTAGTATACATCCTTCTAAGTTGGGAATTGCTGATTGAAGGCCCAGTGTCTATTATTCTAAAATTGTATTGTTCTAGTTTACGCACTTTGGCTTCAGACCAGTTATTTTACGTTAAGAAGGTTTGTGGTCTGTACTCTTGTGGGAGGAGAGGCTAGATTCTGCCCTTCCGAGCTGGGAATTTCTGGTTAAAGGCTTATTGTGCCTGCTTATTTGAACTGCTTATTTCTGAAATTGGTACGCCTTGTTTGCTGTAGCATAGACTAGATTCAGACCTGCTGAATCTAGTTTTATTTGTATAACTTGAGCACTAATCCAGGCCATCTTTTTCAGAGAAGGTTCCCCTGCACCCTAGTGGCAGGAGTGTGCAGTTAGAACTTGACTGATCGAAGACTGCTGGAACGGGGCTCAGTTTTTAGCCTTTATTGGTTAATTGGTTAATTTGTTTGCTCGTTTTCCGCCTTTCCTAGCTAGCATAGTCCAGATCCCAGGCTTTGCTGGTTTCAGAACTTTATTTTCTGTGTTCAGAGCTATCCAGACCTTGCTGTGGTAAAGGGAAGGCCTACTGCTTACCAGTGGGAGTGGTGAGCATTGTACTGCCTATCTAACACTAGAGGAGTGGTTTCCAGCTCTGAAATTGTAATTTTATTAGCCTTTTTGGGCTGATTTCTATCCCTTTCAACTTTCTGGCTTAAAAACGCATGTGTTTGCGCATTTTACGCATTCTGCAGCACAGCGGGGCTACAGTTAAACTATTCCAGGGGCCAGAAAGTCTGCTCTTCAAATTTTCCCTTAGAACTAGCTGGTTTCTTAGTAGTAGCACTAAAATCTGAGCCGCTGTGACTAGCACTTGCTCTATAACCTGCCGGAAAGCACTAGAAAGCCTTAAACTGACACAAGCACTCAACTCTCCTTGTTAATAAGGAGAAATTAATCATAGGCACTAAACAGCCTATAATTGCAAAGTACCTTGCAAAGGTAAGGGAAAACAGCTCTTGTACTTTACAAAAAAAGCACCTAAACAGGCATGTCCAAAGTTCAGCTTCCGGTGATTTCTCCTGTCCACCTGGTGAATCTGGGCATACTGGGGCAATGCAGCAACTGTCTCAAGTATACAGACAACCCTCTCCTCCTACCACCCAACACTGCAACCTGTGAGAGATGCACTTACATAGCCAAACTGGAAGCAAAGCTCTCTCCAGCCAAGATTGTGCCAGACAGTCAAGAGGAGAAGGTTAACACCTGCACCACACCTCAAGCAACACATAGCCCTTCTAAACATACACCATCAACACCCACACATAGCAACACTAAACCCACATATGCGGAAGCCCTTAACATTAAACTGCCCAAGCAACAAGGACCTCCGAAGCTGAAACGCAAACAAACACCAGTCACAACCAATGTGACACATGCTCACAACACCAGTGTGCTACTCAACAACAGCCCCTAAGTTAAGACAACATACCCAACACTTTAATCATAGGTGACTCTATAGTCAGGCACACTGATGTCCCAGTCACCAGGCTGAACAAGGAGGAAAATTACAGTCAGCTGCCTGTTGGCTGCCAGGATCCACCATATAACACATGCACTCAAGTCACTCCACAAAAAGTACAAATATGACTCTGTCATTGTCCATGTTGGAGTAAATGATTTGAGATGTACCTCTCTGGACTACATGAAAAGAGACATGGAAGAGCTCTTGGATCATGTGGCCCAGGCAGGTATGACCCTAGCCCTGAGTAGCATCCTGCCTTCACCCAGAATGATACCACAGTATAAGGACAAAATGATTGACTTCAACAATTGGCTAAGCTTCTGGTGACATTCAAAAGGGATCCAGTATCTGTATGCTTGGGATGACATGATCGACAAACCACGATGGTTTGTCAGAGATGGTCTGCACCTGTCACCCCTGTGATTCAGGTTACTAGCTAAAGCTCTTGCCACCCCTTTAGTGCCTTTTTAGGCAAGGTTCAAAGTACAGAACCACCATCGTAACAGATACAAGCATGCAAAATCTGAAGGTAATGCTACTCAATGCTAGACGTCTAAATCTCAAAATGCACTCTCTCAAGGCACTCCTAAAAATGGAGAACATCGATGTCTGTGCAGTAACTAAGACCTGGTTCAAGGCTCCAGAGAGCACCCCTGCAATACCAGGCTACAACTCTTACCACACTTTTCGGCCACCAAACCAAGACCAAAACACTAAAGCTGGAGGAATGTCCATATTCACCAAGGATATTCACACCTCCAGGCTAGTTGCCCAACACAATGCATCTGAAATTCTCCAGGTGCAACTAACACTAGGTAAGACTGCAATCCAAATTGTAGCTTGCTACAGATCCCCCACCATGCCCCAAGATTCTCACTACACCTTTCTAAACATACTGGAAAATATTAAGATACAACCAAACACCCTAATACTTTGTGATTTTTAGCTACCCCGCCCTACTCAGGTACCGACACCTTTTCCCAACGGTTCTTGGAATTCATAAATTCCAACATCTTGGATCAACTAATTCATTGTCCCACCAGGGGCTTCAATATCCTAGACCTGGGCATTACCAACATGGGAGATAGAGGCTACACACCAGTGGTCACCCCCTCATTAGTCAGATCTGACCATAAGTAAATCACCCTTGGCATGCACATCCCTCCCCCACCCTCTAGTAAGGAAACCTCTGTAAAAAACTTCTCCAAAGCCAATTTCATACTACTCAAGTCAGAAGTGACAAACTTCACGACACCCATGCCGACGGGAGCTGAAAGTTCAACTGATGAATCCTACACTAAGGCACTGTACAAGCACATCCACTCGTGCATGAATCGTGCCATCCCAAATAGAACCAAGATGCTCTCCTCCAAAAAAAGGAAGCCAATCTGGTGGTCTCCTGCCATAAACAAACTATACAACAGAAGGAAGAAACTGTTGCAGAAAAGAGGAACATCCCAGGATGCAAAAAACTCCCTTACTAGTCTCAGTATAAAGCTGAGATCCCTCATAAAATCCTCCAAAGCAAGTTACGAAAATAAAATTGCCAAAGATTCCAAAGACAACCACAAGGCATTCTATAGCTATGTCAGGAATCTAAACGGCAATGCTCAGATCTGCTCTGAGCTACAACAGAATGACATTAAATATACTGATCCCAAGGATATTGCCAATATACTGGCAGATCGATTTAGTGCAAACTTCACCCCCCACTCACCCCCTAAAGGGCACATCTCAATATCAAAAGATTGCCAAATTCTGGCAATCACGGGCACACAGGTAGAAACCGCACTCTCCAAAGCTAAGAATACAGCACCCATGGAACCAGATGGCATCCCGGGCTGTGTACTACATGAACTACAAAATGAACTGGCACCTCACCTAAGTGTCATGTTTAATCATAGCCTCACCTCTGGCTTCATGCCCACTGAGTGGCACACAGCTACAGTTATCCCACTCCACAAAGGGGGATCCAACTTGGATCCTGGGAACTACCGTCTCATCAGTCTGACAAGCCTGATCTGCAAGGGCATAGGTTCATAGGTTCATAGGTAGGTACTAGGCTATCGGCCCAAGGGCCTACATAAGCCTAGCCAACAAAGTTCCCAGGTTTACGCCAACCAAGAAAGTTATTTTCCTGTGCCACTGTCGAGCAGAGACACCGAAGTGATCCCCGGGGTGTATTTCCTATTTCCTGTCTACTCATCAAGATTTTTCTTGAAGAGTGCTAATGAAGAACTTTGCTTGACATAGATGGGTGGCCTGTTCCAGAGTATGGGAAGTCTCTGGGACAAGAATCTATCCCTCCAGCATGTCCTGTTTATTGTGGTGACAAGGTTTAGGTCCCTAGTGCATGTAGCTCGGAGGGATTGGGATTTCTTTAGGTGTAGCATGTCCAACAGCTCTGGGTTTGACATAGCTTTATATGTTAGGCAGAGATCACCTCGGAGTAGGCGATATGCTACGGAGTAAAGCTGGAGTTTTTGAGACTGTCAGTGTAGGGCATTTGTTTGAGGCCAGTAATCCTCTTTGTGAGCTACTTCTGTGGCCTTTCCAGCTGCTGCAGATGTCTTGTGAGGTACATTCCAAAAGGGGCGTTGTACTCTATAATGGGTCTAATGAGTGTTGAGTAGAGGGGAACAATGACCTCTTTTTTTCCTGAATGAGAACCCTTTTATGATGAGGTGTGCCATGTAAAAGGACTTCCTGACTACTGTGGCGATGTGACTATCAAAGGAGAGACTACTGTCCACCTGGGTCCCAAGGTCTCTTATCATACATTTGGTGTTAAGTAGATTGCTGCCTATGTGGTAGTTCATGGGTACAGAGTTTTTACCAAAGGGGATGACAATGCACTTTTTGGCATTGAGCTTGAGGCCATGGCTCTGACACCAGGCATCTGTCTCAGCGAGGCCCTTCTGTAGGATGTCCACATCATTTGGGGACTTGACTATGGCTCCTAGTTTGCAGTCATCTGCAAACTTCATTAACCAGAGGCCTTCTGTGTTAGCCTGTACTTCAGAGAAGTAGATACCAAACAGGAGAGATCCCAGGACGGAACCCTGTGGTACTCCACTTGTCACTGCTTTGAGGTCAGATTTGGAGTCTGCAACTTTTACAGTGTGGGTTCTGTCAGTGAGCCAGTTGGCGACCCATCTTGTGATGTAGGGATTTATATCTAGTTTAGTTAGTTTAGCTATAATTCCAGAATGGGGGATGGTGTTGAAAGCCTTGGCGAGATCAAGAAAGGCTGTGTGAACCACCTTGCCCTCATCTACGGCTTTGGTGACTGCCTCAAAGAGGTCGATCAGGTTCAGGAGGCATAATCTGCCTTTCACAAACCTGAACTGGGTGGGATCCAGAGTTTGGAGGTTACCAATGTCTTTGTTTATGAGTTCCATGATGATACGTTCCATGGCCTTGCAGACCAGGCTCGTCAGGCTAATAGGTCAATAATTCCCGGGATCAGTGGTGGCTCCCCCTTTGTGGAGTGGGATAACTGTTGCTGTGTGCCATTCAGTAGGCACAAAGCCTAAAGCGAGGCTATTATTGAACATGGTGCTTAAGTGGGGAGCCAGTTCGTTCTGAAGTTTGTGTAAAATGCAGTCTGGGAAGTTGTCCGGTCCCATGGATGCTGTGTTTTTGGCTTATGAGAGTGCAGCTTTTACCTGCGTAGTTGTGATTACAAGGACTCTGCAATCTTCCTGTATAGATATGGGCTCTTTAAGGGGGGGGGGTAAAGTCAGCACTGAACCTATCTGCCAGGATGTTGGTAATATCAGTTGGTTCTGTAATTTTCATGCTGTTGTGCTGTAACTCAGAGCAGATCTGGGTGTTACCATTGAGATTCTTGACATAGCTATAGAATGCTTTGTGGTTTTCCTTAGAATTAGTGGCGATTTTGTTTTCGTAGCTAGCTTTGGAGGATCTTATAAGCTTCTTACCAAACAAATCCTCAAGTCCAGAGACACTGCCAGACTGCATTTTACATGAACTTCAGAATGAACTGGCTAACTATATATCCACTAGAAACACAAAAAAATTCTCTCCTGAGGTCCTCAACACTTTACTCTGTAACTGTGACTGGACCCCCATAAAAACCCTCCCACTTGACCTGGCTGTAGCCTATTTCAACAAAACATTTCTACAACACCTAGACACTGTCGCTCCATTGTGCAAAATCAAGGTTAGAACCTCTACAAACCCCTGGCTCAGTAAAGAAACCAAACAAATCCTCAAGTCCAGAGACACCGCCTGGCTTTACTATCAAAAAAACAAACCAACACAAAGCCTAACTAAGTACCAAGAACTGCGCAACCGTACAAAAAATGCATTAGGCTGGACAAAAAATCCTACTACACAATTTTACAAACTAAATACCAACACAACCCGCAAAAATTTTGGAAAAATGTAAACCAGCTACTAAAATCCACCCAAAAGGCTACCCCCAAACCAACCACCCCTGACTTTAAAATTCCCATTGAAACACAATTCAACTCCCACTTTTTTAACTCAATTCTATCCTTAGTATCACAGGACAGTTCCTTCCTCACTATCCCCCCCAACACAAATAACACTAATACAAGCTTTACCCTCAAAACAGTTTCCACCACTTCAATCAAAAGCATGCTCTCCAAACTAAAACCTCATCAACAGCAGCCGACCTACTCCCCAGCTATTTCTTGAAACTTACAGCAGATGCTATTGCTATCCCAGTCTCCACTCTCATAAACAGATCAATTGTTGAAAACTATGTGCCCAAACCCTGGAAAATATCCTATGTTACACCCATACATAAAGGCGGGACCTCAACTGAACTTAATAACTACAGACCCATTGCTTTACTCTCCCCCTAGCCAAAATCCTAGAAAAATGCATCCATACCCAGATGCTAAACTATCTCCTAGACAGCAACATCCTGTCACCTACTTAGCATGGTTTCAGACCTGCCCATAGTACCACTACAGCCCTCCTCTGCTTCACAGACACAGTAAACCATCTAAAAAATGAAGGCCTACAAGTGTCAACTCTTTTTTTGGATATGGCCAAAGCATTTGACACAGTCTCACACCAAATCCTGCTAAACAAACTAAACCAATATCATCTATCAAATTCCACTCTTACCTGGTTCCAAAGCTACTTAACTGACAGGTACCAAGCTGTGAAATGGGAAAATTCTCTCTCTCCTCAGCTGCCCATAACTATAGGAGTCCCACAGGGTTCTATCTTAGGACCACTACTATTCACAGTCTTCCCAAATGACCTCCATACCTCCACACAGCATGCATCTATAATTCAGTATGCAGATGACACTACCTTAATCTGTGCTGCACAAAACATTCCCACCCTCCTGCAAACAACTCAACTAGCATTCTCTGACATTGAAAACTACCTTACCAAAGCCCAACTTATCCTCACTCCAAAGAAAACTCATCTTATGATTATAACCAGTTCTAACAAAAACACTAACAGTCAATTCACTATCTACTCCACAAATGCTACTCCAATTGCTCCAGTGGCACAGGCTAAGCTATTGGGAATAACCATAGACTCCCACCTAAAATTTGATAGTCATCTCAACTTAACTATTAAAAAAGTACATGCCAAACTGGGGTCACTCTACCGTATCAAACCATTTCTTACCAACAACACAAGATCAGCCATTGCTCGCTCCCAACTTCTATCCACCCTACTCAATGCATCTCCCATTCTGACTAATCTCAACAAAACTGAACTAAGCAAAATGGAAGCCTGCTATAACAGAATTGCCCGCTTTGCTGCAAATTGCTCATATAGAACTCATCACTGTACTGCTTTGAGACAGCTCCACTGGCTTGAACTGCCCAACCTCCTAACCTACAATCAGCTCTGCCTCTGTCATTCTGTTACCTCCCCAATAAGTGTCCTGCCCTGAAAAACCTAGTACAATATTACTCAGCCAAAAGGCCTCTTAGATCATCAAGCAAACTACTACTAGAAGTCACCAACAGCTACAATAGCTTTGGAGATGCACGATATAGTAGTTCAGTGGCTAAAAAATGGAACTCTGTCCCTACAAGCATTCAAAACACATCATCCAAAGCCTCCTTTAAAGACCTCATCAGGCAACATCTCAAGGAAAGTTGGCAGTGCCATGATTGCTCCCCAGGCTAGTGAAAGTGGATAACACATACATACAAAATCTAGAGCACCTGATAATAGTTTTCAATCTTACTCACAAACACTGGCTAATCTACAATGTATGTACTGTACCTGTGTACTATGTATGTATTCTACCTATATTCCAAATTTCAGCTGTACACCACAAATCTATTAATTACCTTTATTTTAAAAATTAATATTTTTTTGTTTGTTCTCTCCACTGTAACTGTTTATGTGCCGCATACCACTGTAAAAACATGTCTCCTGTAATTTGTGTGTATACTGATCATGTCTAAATAACTAAATGTGTCTGTAATTTTTCTTTGTGGAGCTTTTCTCCCCGGGCCTCTGCTGAAAAAGGGCCTTTTTGGTTCAGTCAGACACCCCCGGTTAACGAATGTAAAATAAATAAATAAATATTACTGAGGCTGACCAGGGAGATCCTCCACTCATGGGATTTTACTCTCTTTTGCAACAGTTTCTTCCTTCTGTTGTACAGTTTGTTTATGGCAGGGGACCACCAGATTGGCTTCCTTTTTTGGAGGATAGCATCTTGGTTCTGTTTGGGATAGCACGATCCATGCATTCATGTAAGTGCTTATATAGTGCATTTGTGGGATTCAACAGTTGTAACTGTATTGTCCATCTGCATGGGTGTCATGAAGTTCACCACTTCCATCTTAAGAAGCATGAAGTTGGCTTTGGAGAAATTTTTTACCGTGGTTTCCTTAATGGAGGGAGGGTGGGGGCGGGATGTGGATATCAAGGGTGATTAGCTTATTGTCGGATCGGACCAACGAGGAGTTGACTTCAGGTGTGGAACACCGGTCACTCATGTTGGTAATGACTAGGTCTAGGATATTGTTGCCCCTGGTGGGGGTGTGGTTAAGTTAATCCAGGGCATTGGAGTTTATGAATTCCAGAAAGCGTTGAGCTAAGGAGTTAGTACACGGGTAGTTTTCCCAGTTAATGGTGGGGTAGTTGAAGTTGCCCATTATTAGGGTGTTTGGTTGAACCCTAATATTTTCCAGTACATCAAGAAAAGAGGAGTGGGAATCCTGGGGCATGGTGGGGGATCTGTAGCAAGCTACAGTTTGGATTGCAGTTTTGACTAGAGTTAGTTGCACTTGGATAACCTCGATGCATTATGCTGAGCAACTAACCTGGATATGTGGATATCCTTAATGAATATGGGCACACCTCCGCCTTTGGTGTTTCGGTCCAGGTTACATGGCCAAAAAGTGTGGTATGAATTATAGCCTTGTAGTGCAGGGGTGCTCTCTGGAGCCTTGAACCAGGTCTCAGTCACTGCACAGATATCGATGTTCTCCATTTTAAGGAGTGCCTCAAGTGAGTGCATTTTGAGATTTAGACTTCTAGCATTGAGTAGCATTACCCTCAGTTTTTGCTAGCCTATTCCTGTTACAGTGGTGAATTTGTTATTTGAACCTTGCCTAAAAAATGCACTATAGGGGCAGCAAGAGCCTTAGCCAGTATCTGGAATTCCAAGGGCGACAGGTGCAGGCCATCTGTGGCAAAGCATCGTGGTCTGTCGACCATGTCATCCCAAGCAGACAGACACTGGATCCCCTTAGAATGACACCAGAAGCTTAGCCAATTGTTGAAGTCAATCATTTTGTCCTTGTACTGCGGTATCATTCTGGGCGATGCCAGAATGCTACTCAGGGCTAGGGTCATACCTGCCTGGGCTACAAGATCGGAGAGCTCTTCCATGTCTCTTTTCATGTAGTCCAGGGAGGTATGTCTGAGGTCATTCACACCAACATGGACAATGACAGAGTCATATTTGTACTTGTTGTGGAGTGACCTGAGTGCGTGGGTTATGTGGCGGATCCTGGCACCCGACAGGCAGCTGACAGTAACCTTCTCCTTGTTTAGTCTGGTGAGTGGGACATCAGTGTGCCTGACTATAGAGTCACCTATGACTAGTGTGTTGGGTACGTTGTTTTGCCTTATTGGCTGTGGTTGAGTGGCACACTGAGTCTGTGGGCTATGTGTCATTTGGGTTGTGTTGGGGGTTGGAGGTTGCTTGCATTTCTGCTTTGGAGGTCTCTGTTGCTTAGACAGATTATTATTGGGAGCCTCTGCAAATGTTTTTGTGTTGCTATGTGTGGATTTTTGTGGTGTAGATTTAGTGAGACTATGTGATGAGTGTGGTGTGGTGCAGATGTTTATCTTCTCCTCATGACTGTCAAGTTCAGTCTTGGTTGGAGAGAGCTTTACCTCCAGTTTGGCTAGATAAGTGCATCTCTCACAGGTTGTAGTGTTGGGTGGTAGGAGATGAGGGTTGTCTGTGTACATGAGGCAATTTCTACATTGCCTCAAGATGCCCAGATTCATCAAGATAGACAGGAGAGAACACTGGGAGCTGACCCTTGGACATGCCTGAATAAAAAACTATTTTCCTCTAGATAAGTGAGGAAAGTGAGTGCAAGGGCTGTTTTCCTCTAGGTAATGAGGAAGGTTGAGTGCTGTAGTAATTAGTAGCTTATTTAGTGCTTGCAAGTTCTGAACAAGTGCTGGAAATGCATGGAATGCATTATCATGGAACTTATAAACAAAGACATTGCCAACCTTCAAACACTGGACCCCACCTAGTTTGGGTTCATGAAGGGCCAATCTTGTTTCCTGAACCTGACTGACTTCTTCGAATCAGTCTCCAGAGCTGTGGATGAGGGTAAGGCAGTCCACACAGCCTATCTGGACCTTGCCAAGATCTTCAACACCACCCCCACTCTGGAATCATAGATAAACTTACTAAGCTGGGCATAAATCCCTACATCACTAGATGGGTTGCCAACTGACTTACTGAGAGAACCCAGACTGTAAAAGTAGCCGACTCCAAATCCAGCTCTAGACAAGTGACAAGTGGAGTAACTCAGGGTTCAGTCCTGGGACCACTCTTGTTTGGCATCTACTTCTCTGAAGTACAGGCCAACACTAAGGGACTCTGTCTAACAAAGTTCGCAGATGACTGCAAACTGGGAGCCATTATTGAATCCCCAAATGATGTGGATATTCTACAAAAGGGCCTTACAGAAACAGATGCTTGGTGCCAGAGCCATGGGCTCAAGCTTAATGCCAAGAAATGAATAGTTATCCCCATTGGGAAAAAACATGTACCCATGAATTACCACATAGGTGGCAGTACACTAAACACTGAAAGTGTGATGAGAGAATTAGAGACACAGGTGGACAGTGGTCTCACCTTCGATAACCACATCGCCACAACAGTCAGGAAATCCTTCTATGTGCACACCTCATCACTAAGGGCTTTTCATCCAGAAAAAAAGGAGGTCATTGTCTCACTGTACTCATCCCTCATTAGAACCTTTATAGAGTACAATGCCCCATTTGGTATGTACCTCTCAAGACATCTGCAACAGCTGGAAAGGCCTCAGAAATACCTTATTAAAAGAATCACAGGCCTAAAGCAGATGCCCTACGCTGACCATCTAAAAAAACTCCAGCTATACTCTGTGGCATATCGTCTACTCAGAGGCGATCTCTACTTAACATACAAGGCCATGTCAAACCCTGAGCTGTTGGACATGCTCCACTTAAAGAAATCCCAATCCCTCAGAGCCACACGCTCCAGGGATCTATACCTTGTCATCATAATGAACAAAACATGCTGGAGGGATAGGTTCCTGACCCAGAGACTCCCCATACTCTGGAATAGACTGCCCATACATGTCAAGTAGAGCACCTCCGTGGCCCTCTTCAAAAGGAACCTTGACGATTGGATGGGAGATAGAAATTCACCTCAGGGATCACGTCAGTTGCCCTGCTAGACAGGGGTCCAGGAAAGTAAATATTGTGGGAAGAAATATCCAGGGAATTGTTATGGCTAGGCTTGTATAGGCCCTAGGGCTGGTAGCCTAGTACCAACCTATGAACATCATCCTTAAAAATTACCACTAAACTTTATACATGCCATTTCAGGTCTCCCCTGAAAAAGCATGCTAATTCTATCAGACTAAACCAGACAGCAAAAGATAAATAAAATGCTGCTCCTGTACTGTGCATTTGTAAAACTGGAGCTGTGTGCCCATTCCTGGGGGTATAGCTGTGTGCCCATTCCTGGGGGTATAGCTGTGTGCCCATTCCTGGGAGTATAGCTGTGCGCCCATTCCTGGGGGTATAGCTGTGTGCCCATTCCTGGGGGTACAGCTGTGTGCCCATTCCTGGGGGTATAGCTGTGTGCCCATTCCTGGGAGTATAGCTGTGTGCCCATTCCTGGGAGTATAGCTGTGTGCCCATTCCTGGGGGTACAGCTGTGTGTCTATTCCTGGGAATATAGCTGTGCGCCCATTCCTGGGGGTACAGCTGTGTGCCCATTCCTGGGAGTATAGCTATGTGCCCATTCCTGTGAGTATAGCTGTGTGCCCATTCCTGGGGGTATAGCTGTGTGCCCATTCCTGAGAATATAGCTGTGTGCCCATTCCTGGGGGTATAGCTGTGTGCCCATTCCTGGGAGTATACAGAGAAAGGGGCTATTACTCTATTAAAGAGCATGCAGTAGAGACTGGCAAAATGGTTAGGGTAAATAAAATGCTGGAACTGTGAAAAATTATCATAGTACAAGATATATAAATATTAGAAGGGAAAAGGAAGCAGTTATATCATGGACTCAATGCATTCCCCATGGGCAAGTGTGTGGGTGACGGTGACTCAGAAAGCCGGGGGGTGGGGCTTGGTGACATCTGAAAAGTCTAAGATGCAAGTTTAACTTAAGAAATGCTACGGCACCATTACTGCTGTGAGATACTCATTGACAGAGGAAATGTAGTGTAGGTCAGCTGCTGGTTCTGAGGAGCCCTCATTGACAGAGGAAATGTAGTGTAGGTCAGCTGCTGGTTCTGAGGAGCCCTCACTGACAGGAAATGAAGTGTAGGTCAGCTGCTGGTTCTGAGGAGCCCTCACTGACAGGAAATGAAGTGTAGGTCAGCTGCTGGTTCTGAGGAGCCTGGGGCAAATGAAAGCTGATTTTTTTGTTAAGGAAAATGAGGGCTAGATGTGCCATGGTTTGCTTTGACAGATGGATCTTAAACTTTTTCCTGTCTTCCAATGTACATATGTAAGACTGTAACACAAGCTAGTTTGTCACCTAGATGAAAAAAAGGCAGTCTTCAGAAGTTTCTCAGTCTTAGCTGCTGCCTTTCTGAAGCATAATTTGTGCTGCACACATATACAAAAGTCTTGTTTCACTTTATAAATCACAGAACTAACTTCTTGCTTCCCAGTACAGAGATGCAAACTATTGTTGCTGCATCTGAACTAACACTGCATACTACGTGACCCATATGAACTGACACTAAACAGTACATGACCCATATGAACTGACACTAAACAGTACATGACCCATATGAACTGACACTAAACAGTACATGACCCATATGAACTGACTCTGCATACTACATGACCCATATGAACTAACACTGAATAGTACACGACACATGTGAACTAACTCTAAATACTACTTGATCCATATGGACTCACACTAAATAGTATGTGAAAACTTCTCCAAAGCTAACTCTGGGCTCCTAAAAACAGAGGTGGCTAACTTCACGGCACCCATGCAAATTGAGAATAGTTGCATGACTGCTGAATCATACACCAGTGCACTGTACGAACAAGTGTACAAATGCATAGATCTCGCCATACCCAATAGAACCAAGATGCTGCTCTTCAGAAAAAGGAAGCCAACCTGGTGGTCCCCTGCCATAAACAAACTCTACAACAGAAGGCAGAAACTGATGCGGAATAAGGTGAAGTCCCAAAACTGGAAAAACTAACTTATCAGCCTCAACAAAAAGTTGAAATCCCTCATCAAATCCTGTAAAGCTAGCTATGAAAACAGGATTGCAGCAGATAGTAAAGACAACCACAAGGCCTTCTATAGTTATTTAAAGAATCTCTACAGCAATGCCCAGATTTGCTCTGAGCTACTGCACAATGGTACCTCCTATAACGAGCCAACAGATATTGCCAATATACTGACCAACAGATTCAGTGCCAACTTTACCCCTCTCTCCCCCAGCAAAGGACCAATCACAATACCAGTAGATTGCCAGGCACCCAGTATTACTGCTGCACAGGTTAAAACAGCACTGTCCAAGGCCAAGAATACAGCTTTTATAGGACATGACAAATATCCCTGGATGTGTTCTACATGAACTACAGAGTGAACTGGCACCTCACCTGTGTGTCCTGTTCAATCACAGCCTCACCTCAGGCTTTGTCCCTACCGAATGGCACACTGCTACAGTCTTCCCTTTCCACAAAGGAGGAGTGACTACAGACCCTGGAAACTATCACCCTGTTAGCCTGACGAGTCTGATATGCAAAGCTATGGAATGCATCATCATGGACCTAATAAACAAGGATATAGGGATTCTCCAAACTCTGGATCCCACACAGTTTGGTTTTGTGAAGGGTAGATCATGCCTGCTCAACCTGGTCAACTTCTTTGAGTCAGTTGCCAGAGGTGTGGATGATGGCAAGGTGATTCATACAGCCTACCTTGATCTGGCCAAAGCCTTTGATACCATTCCCCACTCAGGAATCATAGAAAAACTCACTAAGCTAGGCATCAACCCCTATATCACCAGGTGGGTTGCAAACTGGCTCACAGATAGAACCCACAGTGTGAAAAGTAGCTGACTCCAAGTCAGACTGTGGACCAACCACAAGTGGAATCCCACAGGGTTCATTCCTGGGATCTCTCCTGTTTGGTATCTACTTCTCTGAAGTCCAGGCCAACATGAAGGCACTCTGGCTGACGAAGTTCACAGATGATTGCAATCTGGGAGCTATTATTAACTCCCCAAATGATGTTGGCATCCTACAGAAAGGCCTCACTGAGACCAGCGACTGGTGTCAGAACCATGGCCTTAAGCTCAATGCCAAAAAATGTGTCATCATCCCCTTTGGGAAAAATCCAGTTCCCATAAATTACCCCATCGATGGTAGTCCACTGAATACAGAAGGTGTTATAAGAGATCTGGGAACACAGGTTGACAGCAATCTCTCTTTTGACCACCACATTGCCACTGTGGTCAGAAAGTCCTTCTATGTGGCACATCTCATTACTAAGGGTTTTGCATCCAGGAAGAAGGAGGTCATTGACTCCCTCTACTCTACCCTCATTAGTCCAATCATGGAGTACAATGCACCATTTGGCATGTACCTCGCTAGACACCTGCAACAACTGGAAAGGCTGCAAAATACCTCACAAAGAGGATCCTAGGCCTTAAACACTTGTCCTATATGGACAGACTCAAAAAATACCAACTATTCTCTGTCTTATATCGCCTACTTAGAGGCGATCTCTGCTTGACTTACAAAGCCATGTCTGACCTACCTCTGCTAGAAATGCTACAGCTAAAGAAATCCCAATCCCTCTGCACCACACGCTCCAGGGACCTCAACCTCATTACCACAATCAACAGAACAAGCTGGAGGGACAGGTTCATAACCCAGAGACTGCCCATGCTATGGAATAGGCTTCCCATACATGTCAAGCAGAGCACCTCACTGACCCTCTTCAGGAGAAATCTTGATGAGTGGATGGGAAATAGAAAATTCACCCTGGGGATCACTCCAGTGGCTCTACTCTACAGAGGTACTGGGAACTGAGGTCGGGTGGCACTATGCCAGGGTAATCCTATGGGCTAGGCTTGTAAAGGCTCCAGGCCCATTAGCCTAGTACACACCTATGAACATATGACGCATGTGGAGTAACCCTAAATACTACATGACCTATATGAACTAACACATTTTACTTTTTACAACACCAAAGAGGAGAGCGCATTCATGTGTCTTTAGTTACTGCTCAGACTGGAAGCATGACACCCCACATGAATGCACACTTTCACATATAAGTGCACATGCTTAGTGCATGTTTAGTACCATCTGCACATACTATCCTTGGCAAACTACTGATGTCAAAGTTCAAACCTGTATGGAACGGCTAGCACATGTAGTGTATCTGTGTGCTCATGTGTGCAGTTCTTTCACAGCATAACCAGTATTTTTCTGGCATTTACTGCGGATGATTAAAGCTCTGATCTGTTAATGAGATGCTTCATGTGCCCAGAGTACAGAGTTCAATTCCTTCAACCTTTATTTGCCTATTTTATGATTCTCAACAAATCACCCAGAAAGTGCTCCAGGGTCACTCCTGAAAATGGAGAATTTGTCAAGTGAGCTCACCTGGTCAACAAATACGTTGAATAAAAAATAACAATAAGTCTCCAGCTTTGTGTCACCAAGTCCTTCAAAAAGGAATAAAGCAGAAGGAAAACCTAGAAACAAAATTGTTAAAATACTGAATCTGAAGAAATAATGTCACTGTGAGACGTGGTACATGAGAAATTTATATTACACTTCAGCAGTGCACATATAACATTTCATAATATTCTAGGCATATCACTGTGGTGGTACTTATATCCATCTTTGTGGCCTCTTCTGTTAGAAGGGTACATACCTTGCAGTGAGGAGGGTGCAAACAGAATATGGCAACAGCTTATCATGTGTGCCACATGGCTGAGTAGCCTAAAGGAAACTTGCTGTTATGTCTCACATCATCCAAAAACAGGTCTGTTAATGATCGATCAAGGTGTGTGTGTGTGTGTGTGTGTGTGTGTGTGTGTGTGTGTGTGTGTGTGTGTGTGTGTGTGTGTGTGTGTCTAATGTGTACTAATAGATTTATATTATTTATGTGGCATAAAATGATATTGATTGCTGTTCATCTGAATGGCATAATATTGATTAGCATTGCACACTGGCATCGTACATTTGCAAATTACCTCCCTCACACTATGACTTATTACCTTCAGGTACAGGTGAGGGCTTAGAGAGAGCATAATTAAATACTGGCAGAAATCGTATCCGAGCTTCAGAGTAGATATTACAGTGTGTCACTGCTGCCAGTGCCGATGGTCATCACAGTAATATCTGTCACATAATGACATACTAAAACAGGCAGGACAGTTGTCACGTACAATGTAGTTATGCGGATCATTCCTACTAAGATTAGATCAACAAGCCTCTAATTAATCACATAAAAAATAAAAGGCACCGCAGACATAAAAAGAAATGGCTGACTTCATTTCAAATATAATTAATTCAGACAGTGAGTAACCTTGAAGCTTTTACATATTTATGACAATTTGTACTTGTGCCTGAATCAAATAATATATGATAGACTATATGATTACGGGTCTCCTGTCACATACCTCATAAGCATGTCATTTAATGTGTGAGCCTCGCACAAAATGAGTACAATGCACAGATGGATTTTTAAACCAATATCCAGAGCTATGTTATGAAACTTTTCAGCCTGTTGGGATTACTGCTACCCAACACCACTCTTGCCTACCATTGCAGGCTGTTCTTCCTGCAACTTCTTTTCAGGTACAGAGAATTTCTCCACTACTGAGCTTGGGAATAGAAATTAATCATGAAACCTGTCATAATCTGCATCTGCAACTCTGAATACCGACAATGGCATCAGGTAAAACAGAAGAGTAATTGACCTTAATCATATATTCTGGTAGACTGCAGTGAACTTTTAACAAATGAATATTTTAAAAAATCCATCTACTGTAAAAATCCATAAAAGCAGCATATTATTAACATAGAAATCTAGATAGCATGTAGTTGGTTTGATAATTCAGCTAGACACAAAAAGTAACCCTGCTTTAACAAGTGCTGTCAAGTAATGTACACTATTTTAAACCATTTTAAATAATTTCTCCTCTTATATGTGTCTCCAGTTTTTTTTTTGAAACAGTGTTACATTTATCCAAACTAATCATTAATAAAACAATGACAGAGTCAATTAATAAAATTAAATTCAGATTTAAGGAATTTTTATTTTAACTCTTGATTTTCCATTTACCTTGCTTTATCTTCCCTTTGGTTCTTTAATGTCTGTTTATTTCACATTATTATTATTATTATTATATATGTTTATATCATACATAAAAATATTTTAATATTATCAAGTATCAGTCTGAGCACTGGAAAATATTCTCTTTTGTGTATTATGATTCCTGTTTAGAGGTAGGTGTTTCTGTACTGACTATGATTCTTGTTTAGAGGTAGGTGTTTCTGTACTCACTGTTTTATTTTGCCAAGTGTGCATGTTTATCATAATAGTAACCGCTGCAGTAGCCTTAGCTATAAGGATTATAGCCTGCTAAGGATACAACAGCCGGCCAGCCTCCAAAGCTTCAGGGCACCTTTCAGGTGCCCAAACTGTCAAGCAGCTCAAGCTGAGCTGATTAAAAGACAAGTCTGAGTGCAAAGTGTGAACATCTACTGTTATGTTAAGTTCAACTTACACAACTATACTTTCTTTCTGTATTAGTGAAGGAATTTTGGAATTTCATTCTGTGCACGACACAGGCAATAAATTCTGGAACTCAAATTCACTCTTGCATTCTTTGGTGCTCATGGTGTTTTCTGTCACCAAACAAACACATTTTTAGAAATGAAAAGCTTGATCAGCACATACTGCCTATGTTTTCACATATGGGGTACTTAGGTCCTGTTTTCATTTCTGCATATTTATCTCTCTTCTCTTTACCCAAGTTCCTCCACTAAATTTCCTACATCAATCAAGAAGCCAAATAATTGTAGGTCATTTTGCATTTGTGATAATATTTATTTCCTTTTGCCGCAGAATTAAAATCAGTCTTCTCATACTTAGGGCCTTGAAGTTTCTTGTCTGCATGCACATTACCTCTGCTTCTCACATTACATATTCTGGCTTGCTTCTTTGGTTAATTGCTGATGTTTCACTCCAGAAATACATCAGGTCTGCTTAAGTCATAGTCACATGTTTCATGTAGTAGTTAAGATGGAATGGTTTACCTCGAGGAACACAGATAGCTCCCAAAGCCTGCCCTACCCAGGAATGAAATTCACTGCTTTAGGATTCAGAGACATTTCTATGTACAAAAGGACAATATAAAAATAGATTAACAGGGAATTTATAAGATGTTAACACTAGAAAGTGAAGAGAAATGCAAGACAAAGCATATGACACACTGTGCCAAAACAATATTTCACACACTGGCTATGAAATTACATTCTAGATAAAAGACAAATACCACATTTCATAAGAACAGAAGCTAAAATGCAGCTTCAAAGTTTTTAATGATAGATAAATTATTTCTTTATGTAATTGTTTAACTGTGGTGGATAAAGGACTGACCCAATGTGGTCATTTTCAGACTCTGACTGGTAGTGCAAGTAAAATGAGCAGAAAAACTGTGTCTCGGGAAAAGGAATTGAACATTGATTGTATAATCCACAATGCTTCTGGTAATATATAACGTGTCTTATCATTTAACAAACAGACACAATACTGAAGAAATAAAACATCAATATTTTGTTTCACCTATTCAATCTTGTCAGACTCAAAGTAAAAAAAAAATGTATTTGCAGGGGGCAAGCCCCTTGCACCCCACCCCCCATGTGAAAGCTGTGCTCTCACACCCTCTGCATTTTATACATGCCAACTCTGATATCGGACAATGGCAGGGCAAAGGCATATTGCAAAAGACCGCTTTTCCTTGATCGCACATGGAAAGCAGCAGAAAAGCAGAAAAAGAAACCCGTGAGAGTGTTTACTCGTATGAGCATTCACTTCTACAGACTGCAACCTATGCAACATACACGTGTATAGACAATACTTGATGGAAAGAAATATGACAAGCAGGAAGACTCTATAGCTAAAAAGGTAGTGTAACATGCATTGCAAACTACAGGATACAGTAAGGATTACATAAAATAATGGAGTGCATACAGCAATTATTGTATGTAGCATATACTGCAATCTAGAGGATGCAGTAAGGATTGCACAAAATAACTGCATATATTGAGATATAAAAGGTGTAGTTGTTTGTCTTTCGGCTTTTCTCAGTTAGGGGTTGCCACAGCGGAACGCCGGTCCGCTAATGATTGGCAGTAGATTTTCATGAACACCGAGGTGTCAGCTCAACGTCCAACCTTCAATGAAGGCACGCCCATTTACGCATGTCTTTCGAATGCCCACCCAACCACGGGGAGGACATGCAGACTCCACACAGAAGGCACTCCCCACACTCCAGCCAAGAATCGAACGGGAGAACCTCTTACTGTGAGGCAACAACACTACTGCTGCACCACCACAGATGTCTATATAAAAGGTGTAGTAAGGCATCTAAATAGGTAGCTGAAAGGATTCAATTCCCTGTCTGAGGATCCCAAGCAAATGGTTTAAAGACAGAGTCTGAATCTGGGTGTGTAGTGGGTATGGCAGTTAAAACCTATTAGGTTTGATGATAAATAGGTCATTTTTATTCTTTCTGCAGTAGTGAAGGAATTATAGGGTATATTTTTGAGAGGCATGAGGAAAGGGACTTCTCAGGATAACTGTTTGGAGACTGCCTGAATTGACTGTTAAGAAGAAGCAGAAAGCACCTGAGATTGTCTGCTTAAGACAGCCTAAATTGAATGCTGACAAAAGACAGGAAATGCCAAAGGCAAAAGGCCTAGACTGGAAAGGAGTTCACTGTGAGTGAGTTTCAACTGGAAAAGATGTATATAACACATTAGTTGCCAAGAAACTGTCTCACAGCTTTTTTCCCCAACTCAGCTCAATAGTCTAGATACTTCATGGTATGAAAATCCATGAAATATCAGACAAAAGTACAGGATTGAAACATTAGTAACCAAGAAAGTAGCTCACAACCTGGCTGCCCAGTTAACCTCAACAGGGATATTTTGACTGACTTTAATGTCTCCAGGATTGTCAGCCTTTGTTTGTTTGAGTTGGAATTTGTCTTAGATGACTTCTCCAATTTATCTTCTACCTTTCTGTGTTTTTTGGCTGTAATCCACTTCTGCTTTCCAGTAGCGATTGCTGGCCAGAATACTTCAACTGTTCCTCAAAAAAGCTTCCTCTAGATCAAGTATACTGTTTTGGTTTGCAAAATATTTTCAGTACAGTAACTGTCTTATTAATTTATTGAAATAAAAAAAAAAACAACTGAAGGTGGTATAAAACAAACCAAGAAGAGAAAAAAAATACCAAAAAGCACCAGAAAGGACTGTAGAGATGCGAAAATTAGCAGAAAAAAACATTTAATATCCACTTTCATCTACAAAGACTTCATCAGAATCATTCATTCAAACTGGTAATTTTAAAATACAAAACAACCAATTAGATAACAACTTCAATTAATCGATCGATCAAAACAATCAATCGTAAAGGAACATTACAATAGCTTTTTAAAAATGCTTCTAATATTTCTAATAATTTTAATGATTTTAATGTCCTGTCCTTGAAAAAAACATTTGATATTTATCATATCATTCATACCTGTTTTTTTGTCAGCTTCTAATTTTAATTGCCATAGCTTCTCTCTTTGTTCAACCCTGTTTTTAAAACCTCTACCCCTCATATCCATGGGAACTTGTTCAAGTATAGAAAATAAAAACTTATTTTATTTAGTACAACAAAATGTATGTTTAAAAAGAGCACTATTTTATTTTTTGTTTTAATAGAATAAAGATATTATTTTATTCTTTTGTTCAAACAACTTGCTGTCATGCCGACATAACAACCTTCACATCCTGAACACTTGCAGATTTAAACTACTCCCTTAGTTTTGCAATTAAAGATTCCAGACACTATAATAGTAAAATCTATATGTATTAAACTAACATAGGGCCCTTCCAAAACAAATATACAAGTAGAACAGGTCCCACATGCATTCCCTATTTTTAACACCAAAGTTGCTAAGGGATTGTACTTTTGTAGTATCCCTTTGTAAAATACTTTTAAAGTTATGGGTATTTTATATACAAATTTTGGAGACATTCCTATGGCATTGATTAAATCTAAATTTCCTTCTAAAATGTTCAAATTCTTTGTGATCACAGTTTGAATTGCATGACTATCGACAGTTATGTCAAGGCAACAAATATTTTTAAAGTCAGAAAGGCAACTATCATTCTTAATATCTTTGTTAAAAGCTTTTAACAATATGGGTGGATAGAACGTATCCCTTTTTTGCCTGCCATACATCTCATTGTACCTGTCTGTAGCTCCTCTACACAAATAGTGAGGTAATAAAATCCATCTCTGTGTCAAACGTCTTGCCATCAGGGGTCATTCTAGATGACCCGATATACTGCCCCTAGGTTCATAGGTTCATAGGTAGGTACTAGGCTATTGGCACTAGGGCCTACATAAGCCTAGCCAAAAAGGTACCCTGGCTTTCACCACCCAAGAAAATTATTTTCCCGTGCCCCTGTCAAGCAGGGCCACAGAGGTGATCCCCGGGGTGAATTGCCTATTTCCCATCCAATCATCAAGATTTTTCTTGAAGAGTGCTAATGAGGAGCTTTGTTTGATATAGATAGGTAGCTTGATCCAGAGTATGGGAAGTCTCTGGGACAAGAATCTATCCCTCCAGCATGTTCTATTTATTGTGGTGACAAGGTTTACATCCCTAGAGCATGTAGCTCAGAGGGACTGGCATTTCTTTAAGTGCAGCATGTCCAACTGCTCTGGGTTTGACATAGCTTTGTATGTTAGGCAGAGATCGCCTCTGAGTAGACGATATGCGATGGAGTAAAGCTGGAGTTTTTTGAAACGGTCTACGTAGGGCATCTGTTTGAGGCTGGTAATCCTCTTTGTGAGGTATTTCTGTGGCCTTTCCAGTTGTTGTAGATGTCTTGTGAGGTACATACCAAAAGGGGCATTGTACTCTATAATGGGTCTAATGAGTGACGAGTAGAGGGGAACAATGACCTATTTTTTCCTGGATGAGAAACCTTTTGTGATGAGGTGTGCCACATAGAAGGATGTCCTGACTAATGTGGCGATGTGATTATCAAAGGAGAGACTACTGTCCAACTGTGTCCTAAGGTCTCCTATCACACTTTCAGTGTTAAATAGACTACCACCTATGTGGTAGCTCATGGGTACAGAGTTTTTACCAAAGGGGATGACAATGCACTTTTTGGCATTGAGCTTGAGGCCATGGCTTTGAAACCAGGCATATGTCTCAGTGAGGCCCTTCTGTAGGATGTCCACGTCATTAGGAGTTTTGATTATGGCTCCTAGTTTGCAGTCATCTGTGAACTTCATTAGCCAAAGACCTTCTGTGTTAGCCTGTACTTCAGAAAAGTAGATACCAAACAGGAGACAACCCAGGCCTGAACCCTGTGGTACTCCACTTATCACTGGTCTGAAGTCGGATTTGAAGTCTGCTACTTTCACAGTGTGGATTCTGTCAGTGAGCCAGTTGGCAACCCATCTTGTGTCATACGGATTTATACCTAGTTTAGTGAGTTTATCTATAATTCCAGAGTGGGGGGATGGTGTCAAAAGCCTTGGCGAGATCTAGATAGGCTGTGTGAACCACCTTAACCTCATCTACAGCTTTGGTGACTGCTTCAAAGAAGTCTATCAGGTTTAGCAGACATGATCTGCCTTTTACAAACCCGAACTGGGTGGGGTCCAGAGTTTGGAGATTTCCAATGTCTTTGTTTATAAGTTCCATGATGATATGTTCCATGGTCTTGCAGACCAGGCTGTTAGGCTAATGGGGCGGTAGTTCTCAGGGTCCGTGGTGGCTCCCCCTTTGTGGAGTGGGATAACCATCATTGTGCGCCATTCAGTGGGGACAAAACCTGAGGTGAGGCTATGATTGAACGTGGTGCTTAGGTGGGGTGCCAGTTCATTCTGTAGTTCATATGGAACGCAGCCTGGGATGTTGTCAGGTCCCGTGGATGCTATGTTCTTGGCTTTGGAGAGTGTGGTTTTTACCTGTGCAGCCATGATTACAGGAACTTTGCATTCTTCTGGTATAGAGATGGGCCCTTTAGCGGGTGAGAGGGGGGTAAAGTTAGCACTGAAACTATCTGCCAGGATGTTGACAATATCAGTTGGTTCTGTATATTTAGTGCCATTGTGCTGTAACTCAGAGCAGATCTGAGTGTTGCCATTGAGATTCTTGACATAGCTATAGAATGCTTTGTGGTTGTCTTTAGAATCAGTGGCAATTTTGTTTACGTAACTAGCTTTGGAGGATTTTATGAGGGATCTTAGCTTCTTACTGAGGCTGACCAGGGACTTACTCTAATCAAGGGATTTTACTCTTTTTTGCAACTGTTTCTTTCTTCTGCTGTAGAGTTTGTTTATGGCAGGGGGCCACCAGATTGGCTTCCTTTTTTTGGAGGATAGCATCTTGATTTTGTTAGGGATAGCATGACCCATGCACTCATGTAAGTGCTTATAAAGTGCATTTGTGTAGGATTCAGCAGTTGTACCTCTATTGTCCGTCTTGCATAAGTGTCATGAAGTTTGCCACTTCTGTCTTAAGAAGCGTGAAGTTGGCTTTGGAGTAACTTTTTATGGTGGTTTCCCTAATGGGGGGTGGGGATGGCATGTGGATGTCTAGGGTGATTAGCTTGTGGTCGGATCTGACCAACGAGAAATTGACCTCTGGTGTGGAACACCGGTCACCCATGTTGGTAATGACCAGGTCTACGATATTGCTGCCCCTGGTGGGGGTGTGGATAAGTTGATCCAAGGCGTTGGAATTTATGAATTCCAGAAAACGTTGAGCAAAAGAGTTGGCACATGAGTAGTTTTCCTAGTTAATGGTGGGGTAGTTGAAATCACCCATTATGAGGGTGTTGGGTTGTACCCTAATATTTTCCAGTGTATCAAGAAATGAGGAGTGGCAATCCTGGGGCATGGTGGGGGATCTGTAGCAAGTTACAATTTGGATTGTGGTCTTGCCCAGAGTTAATTGCACTTGGATAATCTTGGCTGCATTATGCTAAGCAAATAGCCTGGAGGTGGATATCCTTAATGAATATTGACACACCTCTGCCTTTAGTGTTTCAGTCCAGGTTAGGTGGCCGAAAGGTGTGGTATGAGTGATAGCCTGGTAATGCAGGGGTGCTCTCTGGAGCCTTGAACCAGGTCTCTGTCACTGCACAGATGTCAATGTTCTCCATTTTAAGGAGTGCCTCAAGTGAATGCATTTTGAGGTTTAGACTTCTAGCACTGAGTAGCATTACCCTCAGATTTTGCTTGCTTGTACCTGTTGCAATGGTGAATTTGTCATTTGAACCTTGCCTAAAAAAGGCACTATATGGGTGACAAGAGCCTTAGCCAGTATCCGGAATCCCAAGGGTGACAGGTGCAGGCCATCTTTGACAATGTATCGTGGTCTGTCAGTCATGTCATCCCAGGCAGACAGATACTGGATCCCCTTAGAATGACACCAGAAGCTTTGCCAATTGTTGAAGTCAATCATTTTGTCCTTGTACTGTGGTATCATTCTAGGTGATGGCAGGATGCTACTCAGGGATAGGGTCATACCTGCCTGGGCTACAAGATCGGAAACCTCCTCCGTGTCTTTTTTCATGTAGTCCAGGGAGGTATGTCTCAGGTCGTTCACACCAACATGGACAATGACAGAGTCCTATTTGTACTTGTTGTGGAGTGACCTGAGTGCGTGCATTATGTGGCGGATCCTGGCACCCGACAGGCAGCTGACAATAACTTTCTCGTTGTTTAGCCTGGTGACTGGAACATCAGTGTGCCTGACTATTGAGTCACCTATGACTAGAGTGTTGGGTACATTGTTATGCCTTATGGGCTGTGGTTGAGTGGCACATTGAGTTTGTGGGCTATGTGTTATTTGGGTTGTGTTGGGGGGTGGAGGTTGCTTGCATTTCTGCTTTGGAGGTCTCTGTTGCTTGAGCAGATTTTTATTGAGAGCCTCTGCGAATGTAGGCTTGTGTTTTGTGTTTCTATGTGTCTGTTTTGGTGGTGTAGGTTTTGAGGGACTATGTGATGAGTGTGGTGTGGTGCAGGTGTTTACCTTCTCCTCTTGACTGTCTAGTCCAGTCTTGGGTGACGAGAGCTTTGCTTCCAGTTTGGCTATATAAGTGCATCTCTCACAAGTTGTCGTGTTGGGGGGGTAGGAGGAGAGGGTCGTCTGTATACATGAGGCAATTGCTGCATTGCCCCAAGATGCCCAGAATCATCAGGTAGATGGGAGAAAACACCGGGAGCTGAACATTAGACATGTCTGGATAGGTGCTTATTTATTAAGTACTAAAAATTGTTTTCCTCTAGACAAGTGAGGAAAGTTGAGTGCTGCAGTAATTTGTAGCTTATTTAGTGCATACAATGAGTTCTGAAAAAAGTGCTGAGCTCAAAAAAACAGATTTGAGTGCTAAAACTAAAAAACTGGCTAGTTCTAAGGGAAATTTTGAAGAGCAGACTTTATGGCACTAGGAATAGTTTAATCCTAGCTAAGCGGCGATGCAAAACGTGTAATTTTTTTTAATATAACAGTAGCAACTGAGCAAACTGATTTAAACAAATTGACCAATTAACCAATAGAAAGCTAAAAACTGAGCCCCGTTCCAGCAGCCTTCGATCAGACAAGTTCTAACTGCACACTCCTGCCACTAGGGTGCAGGGAAACCTTCTCCAAAAAAGATGGTCTGGATTAGTGCTCAAGTTATACAACCAAAGCTAGATTCAGCAGGTCTGAATTTAGTCTATGCACCAGCAAACAATGTTGTTTTTTTGTATGAGATGGATGATTGCTCTGATAATGTAAACAGTTGTTATTAAAGGTATCCTTCCTATATATACTACTATTAAATTTACAGTTGCTTTCATCCCAATAAATGCAAACATCTATGAATTTGATTTTTGTACCAAAATCCCCTAAACTAAATTTTAGGAATTCTGACTTCTCATTTAAAACATTTAACAAGGAAATACAGCCTTGACTATTGCCTTAAAAAATCATAAACAGATCATCAACAAACCCATTCTAATAAACAATCTTATGTGTGGTAATAATAGGTGTCAACACTAGTTGTTCCCACCATCCTTAAACAAGGCTGATGAACGCTGGGGCCACTGGTGACAAACAACTTAAGGGAGTGGCTACGTTTCTATTTTTAGTTACTATTAACTGTTATGGCTTTTTTTATCTGCATTGTCCTCTCTGGCTTTCATTTAATAAGATACAACTGTTTTTGTGTTTTTCTGCTGTATTCTAAAGTATCTGCACTTAAAAGTAGCATTTTGGTCGACTCTGGTCGAATATTACTGTTTTTTTGATAATTTAATTGCTGAGGCTGCTCACTAAAGTGTGCTAGCCTGTGTTAATCGATTTTACTGTCTGCCTAACTGCATTTCTGTGTTCTTTTCTAAAAAAACAAAAAACAAAAAAAAAAAATACTCCTTGTTTTCCCGCCTTTGCTCGACTAGTTAAGACCAGTATACAGGCTTTGCTGTATTCTGGGCTGTGTGTAGTTCCTGTGTTGGCCATTGCCTTACTTGGATAGAAGGAAGTTTCTGAGCTCACCAGTGGGAGTGGGGAGCCTTGAGCAGCCTATCTGTCCCTGGGGGAAGTGATCTCAGCACTTGAGCTGTAATTCATTGGTTGCCTTGGACCATTTCCAGCTCTTTCAAGTTCCCTGTATAAAAATCCGCCTCAGGGCGTTTTTGGCTATATACCCAAGCAGAGCTCCACGTGGTCCTGCAGAGGGGTCCTGGCTACAGAGAACTGAAAGAAGCGACCACTTTCCTGATTTAAGTACTTTTGGCTTTTTATCTGCATTGTCCTCTCTGGCTTTCATTTAATAAGATACAACTGTTTTTGTGTTTTCCTGCTGTATTCTAAAGTATCTGCACTTAAAAGTAGCATTTTGGTCGACTCTGGTCGAATATTACTGTTTTTTTGATAATTTAATTGCTGAGGCTGCTCACTAAAGTGTGCTAGCCTGTGTTAATCGATTTTACTGTCTGCCTAACTGCATTTCTGTGTTCTTTTCTAAAAAAACTAAAAACAAAAAAAAATACTCCTTGTTTTCCCACCTTTGCTCGACTAGTTAAGACCAGTATACAGGCTTTGCTGTATTCTGGGCTGTGTGTAGTTCCTGTGTTGGCCATTGCCTTACTTGGATAGAAGGAAGTTTCTGAGCTCACCAGTGGGAGTGGGGAGCCTTGAGCAGCCTATCTGTCCCTGGGGGAAGTGATCTCAGCACTTGAGCTGTAATTCATTGGTTGCCTTGGACCATTTCCAGCTCTTTTCAAGTTCCCTGTATAAAAATCCACCTCAGGGCGTTTTGCGCGCTTTTGCGCGGTCGGGCGCCTAGCGCAGCAGCGGTTATACAGGTGTAAACTATTCTATACAGGTTTTAACTTTTTCTGGCTCTGCCAAGTCTGCTCTTCAATTTTTCCCTTAGAAGCTCTACTCAGTCTATCTAGCTGTATATATCAGCACTTGTTTTCGGAACTTCTATCCTTAGCAAGCACTCATAATAAAACCAAGCACTCTTACCCTAAAGTAAGCACTACAGGCATCCACTACCCCTGTGAATACCCACTTCCCTAAAAGGCACAACACTCCTTATAATATTCTAGTATGTCGAGTGGTAGACCACTAGCATCCTCTCTTGTTCAGCTGGTTAATCTGGGAATCTTAAGACAATGTTACAATTGTCTCATGTACACAGACAACCCTCTCCTCCTTCCTACTAACACATATACTTGTGAGAGATGCAACTATATAGCCAGACTGGAGGCTGAACTCTCTCAACTCAGGACTGGCAAGACCAGTCAGGAAGAGATGGTACCCACACCCAAAGCAAAACCAGTCACACATATAACCACCACCAATGCAAACCAAACACATAAAACACAACGACATACTCGGAGGCTCTTGTAAAACACTTACCAAAACAACAGAGGCCTCCAAAGCAGACACCCAGAAATACACCCCCACAAAACACAACACCTACAACACATACCTCAAGCAACAGGTGTGTCACACAATCACAGCCCCTAAGGCAAAATACTATGCCAGAGACATTAGTAATAGGTGACTCTATAGTCAGACACACCGATGTTCCACTTACCAGGCTGAATAAGGAGAGGGTAACGGTGAGCTGCCTATCAGGGGCTAGGATCCGCCACATTACACACGCACTCAGGTCACTCCAAAGCAAGTACAAATATGATTCAGTCATTGTCCATGCGGGTGTGAATGACCTGAGACGTACCTCCCTGGACTACATGAAAAGAGACATTGAGGAGCTCTCCGATTATGTAGCCCAGACTGGTATGACCCTGACCCTGAGCAGCATCCTGCCTTCGCCAAGAATGATGCCTCAGTACAAAGACAAAATGATCAGTTTTAACAATTGGCTTAATCACTGGTGTCATTCTAGGGGATCCAATGTCTGTCAGCCTGGGATGATATGCTGGACAAGCCACGTTGTTTCGCAAGGATGGCTTGCACCTGTCACCACTGGGCTTCCGGATACTGGCCAAGGCTCTTGCCACCCCATAGTGCCTTTTTAGGCAATGCTCAAAGGACAAATCAACCTCCATAAAAACAAAATGGAAAAAATTAAGGGTAATGCTGCTCAACGCCAGAAGTCTAAATCTCAAGATGCAGGCACTCAAGCACTTCTCAGTATGGAGAACATCGATGTCTGTGCAGTAACTGAAACCTGGTTCAGGGCTCCTGAGAGCACTCCAGCTACCAGGCTATACCTCATATCATGCGTTTGCCTCAAGTTCCAGGCCGCATTACCACAAAGGGAGAGTGTCCATTTTCATAAAGGACACCTACACCTCTCGATTGGTGGCTACTCATGAAGCATCAGAAACCATACAAGTTTTACTCACCATAGGCAAAACTGCCATACAACTGGTCGCATGTTATAGAACACCCTCCCAATCCCAGGAATCCCACCAAGCATTCCTGAAAACACTGGAGGATATGAATGTCACACCAAACACCATCATATTGGGTGACTTCAATTACCCCAACATAGACTGGGCCCACTATTCTAGCCCTAACACCCTGGCCCAAAGATTCCTGGAATTCATAAACTCAAATGCTATGGAGCAACTGGTCACCTCTCCTACGAGGAGAGATAATATACTTGACCTGATTATCACAAACATGGGGTCCAAATGCTCCGCACCGGATATAAACCCCTCACTAGTAAGATCTGATCATAAACTGATCACGTTGGATGTACATATCCCACCCACACCCCAGAACAAAAGACTACAGTGAAAAACTTTTCAAAAGCTGACTTTGCTCCTTAAGTCGGAAATGATATCCTTTAAGCCTACTGGGTTAATGGAAACCACATCCCAAAATGCTGAATCCTTCACAAAAGCCTTCTACGGACATCTCCAGGAATGCATGGATCAGGCAATCCCAACTAAAACCAAGACCCTCTCCACTAAGGAAACGCCCGGTTTGGTGGACCCGCTATAAACAAACTGTACAACAAAAGAAGGAAGCTACTGCAGGACAGAGCCAAATCCCACAAGGGAAAGGCTTCCTGATCAGCACAAGTAAAAACTACGCTCTCTCATAAAACATCTAAAGCAAACTTTGAGAAAAAGATTGCCAAGGATACCAAAGACAATCACAAAGCCTTCTTCAATTATGTCAGAACCTTGGGAGGAAATTCTCAGATATGCTCTGAGCTAGCACACAATAACAAAAATTCACTGACCCTACTGACATTGCCAACATTCTGGCAGATAGGTTCAGTGCAAATTTCTCCCTCCCTCACCCCTAAAGATGAAGTAACTATCCCTGCTGAATGTAACCTACCTGTCATCACAGACACACAGGTGAAATCAGCACTCAACAAGGCAAAAAACACAGCATCTATGGGACCCGATGGTATCCCGGTTGCGTGTTACGTGAACTCAAGATGAACTAAACCCGCCCTAAGAACTCTATTCAATCTTAGCCTCACTACAGGATATGTACCTGAACACTGGTGCACAGCAACAGTGGTCCCACTCCACAAAGGGGGAAATTCAACTGACCCAGGTAACTACCGCCCCATAAGTTTGACCAGCCTGGTCTGTAAGGCTATGGAAAGGATCATCATGGAACTCATAAATGGCGACATTGGTGATCTGCAGACCCTTGATCCCACACAGTTCGGTTTTGTAAAAGGCAGATCCTGCCTCTTAAACCTGGTTGACTTCTTTGAGACAGTCACTAGTGCCATCGATGAGGGCAAGGCTGTCCACACTGCCTATTTGGACTTGGCTAAGGCCTTTGACACAATACCACACTCTGGCATCATTGACAAGCTCAGCAGCCTAAATGTAAATCCATATGTCACAAGATGGGTAGCAAATTGGCTAAAAACAGAACCCATAAGGTTAAAATTGCTGGAGCCATGTCAGACTCAAAACCCTCACAAGTGGTGTCCCACAGGGCTCAGTCTTGGGTCCACTCCTATTCGGCATTTATTTCTCAGATGTGAAAGCAAATATGGAAGGATTATGGCTGACAAAGTTTGCAGATGACTGCAAACTGGGTGCCATAGTGGATTCACCTGCTGACACACACATCCTACAGAAAGGTCTCACTGAAACGGACAACTGGTGCCGGAATCATGGCCTCAAACTTAACGCCAAAAATGTATAGTCATCCCTTTGGGAAAACAAAGTACCCACAAACTATCACGTAGACAATAACCCACTGAATACAGAAGATGTAATCAGAGACCTGGGGACTCAAGTCGATAGTGACCTCTCCTTTGACAACCATGTTGCCAAAGTGGTCAGAAAGACTTTCTACCTTGCCCATCTCATCATGAAGGGATTCTCATCCAGATCAAAGGAGGTCATTGTACCTCTGTATTCCTCCCTTGTCAGGCCCATGATTGAATATAATGCTCCATTTGGGATGTATCTCACCCGGCACATGCAACAACTGGAAAGACCCCAGAAGTACCTCACCAAGAGGATCAAAGGTCTAAAACATGTGCCTTATCCAGCTAGATTAAAGAAACTCCAGCTCTATTCGGTGGCATACCGCCTACTCAGAGGTGATTTGTGCCTAACATACAGGGCCATGTCCAACCAGGAATTGATGGACATGCTCCATCTCAAAAAATCCAAATCCACCAGAACCACACGAGCTAAAGATTTCAACCTCTGCACAAATATGAATAGGACATGCTGGAGGGATAGATTCATAACACAGAGGTTACCCATACTCTGGAACAAAATCCCAGTTCACGTGAGACAGAGCCCTTCATTGGCACTGTTCAAGAAAAATCTCGATGCATGGATGGGAGATCGCAAGTTTACCCCGGGAGTGACCTCAGTGTCATTACTAGACAGAGGTATAGTTTACTAAATAATGGGGTTCCACATGTGTCACTACTAGAGAGGCGCAACTATATAGTATGGGGTGGCGTAAAGCCACATCACTGTTGGCTAGGCTTATAAATGCCCCCGGGCAGATAGCCTAGTACACTACTATGAAACTATGAAACTATGTTCTCAACCATAGAGAAGGGTACAAACATGCCTTTAACTTATTGATGCAAGTATCTGAAGTAGCAATCACTGCTGCATATGTAGCACTAATTGCAGATACACACTGTTTTAGCTGTTAGGCCCTATTATAGACTTCATGCTGTATAGTGAACAAATTATGTATTGTAGCAGATACTAGACTGCATGTTGTATTAATACATAAATAGTTGCATGAGGCTACACGTTAGTCTAACATGTAGCAGAGTGTTTGCTGTAATGATCTATAGATGATAGTCTGCGGTTTTGCATATGCTATCCTTATTTTTACAAATAAGAGTTTGGTTCTCATATGTATCCATATTTCAGAAATGGATAGAGTAATCAGCCTTTATCTGATTCACTTGTGCTTTTCATCTGTTATTAACGTGTTATTATAGCAATAACCCACGCCTGGGTGTGGGTAATGCTGGATTTACCCACAGTTGGTGTGGTTTGGTCACGGGCAAGCCCAGTGGCCAAACAAAGACAACCGTGGGTAAATCCAGCATTACCCACACCCAGAGGTGGGTTATTGCTATTATACAATGACATTATTTAAGAAAAAAAATAATTACTTTTCTTAAATAATAGTATTGTACAATGTTTCCTTGCTGCCCTTCCGCAGCTGTCTGGTATTCTGCGGCAGTTCTGACGTACTGCGCATGTGTATGCTTACTCAGTACATCAGAGCTGTGGGTGGAAGCAACGGAGAAAGCAAGATCTCCGCTGCTTTTTACAAAGTGTCTCGCTATGTTAAACCCATTTAACATAGCGAGACACCTTTAAAAAAAGCAACGGAGATAGGAAGATCTCCGTTACATTTTTTAAAGTTGTCTTGCTATGTTAAACTTGTTTAACATAGCAAGACAGTGTGTAAAAAGCAATGGAGATCTTGCGTTCTCCGTTGCTGTAAAAAAAAGAGTTATACTAATGGAAAAAGTCCGGGCGACCAGATGTTTTTCCATTACTATAAATCTGATTTACAACGTGCACGCTGACCAATCAGTGTGCATGTTTCGGAATATTAATGGGGGGGTTGTTGTATAATAGCATATACCTATTGTATCTTAGGGTTTTTGCACTAATTAACACTTCTCTCTAACATGTACGGCATTGTAAAGCAATACTTGATACAAATACAGGACTAAAACGTTAGTTGCTGAAAATAGCACACAGCCTTGTTTGCCCTCTCACTTCAGTACTCTAGAAAGGGTTGTTTAGATTAATGTTAGAAAAATATGTATTAATGTGTGTATGCTTAATGCCAATTAATAATCAAAAGAATTACTACGCTTTTCATTCTGTTTTACATGCACTGTGATATATATAAATTGAGTTTCATATGAGACTGAAAAAGATGCTTTTTGAAAACTGCAGTATGCCTTCTGAAACTTGCAAGATGCCCTCTGACCTAGTAATTGCTAGCACAGCAATATTCATGTTTATGCCTTTTGGAAATGTACTTGAGAAGCAGGTGTTTATCTGCTAGGTCAGGAACGAATGAATGAACAATACTATATTCTGTAAATGTAATGATTTTAAACAATCAGCTCTGTTCGAAGCATGAAAACTTGTGCAGCTGCAGTAGCTTAGAGATAAAGTAGACAAAGGATTATTAGAGAAATGAACTGTTAGCATTGTGCTAGAATTAGCCATAGTACCTTGAATGGTAACATAACATGTATCTAACTGGTAGTAATCAAGGCCATGTTGTTTTCCTCAGGAAGTTTCTCACAAAAATTGATAAATCAGCAGAAATTCATGGGAATGATGGTCAACAGATGATGATGAAAAAGGTGGTAATCTGTTACGTCAGCTTGGTAGGCCATGTCTAGTTAGAGAATGTATAAAATGAAAGTATTTCCTGTTTCTAGTTAGACAAACTCTGTAATAGCACGTTTTTGTCTCCTTGCTGCAAGATTAAAGTGCCTTAACCTGAACCTACCGTGTTTTGATCATTTTTAAAGCATATTTTTCCTTTGACAGTTTGGTCCTTCGGACCGGAAAGTACCTCTCGCTCTAGGCCTAGGTCAGAATTGGGCCCGGTGGCATGCATCTGTACGGAGAAGAGGCCAAACTGGCTCTTCTGTCTTGAAAGACCTCTGACTGAATTGTCGTTCGAAAGAGGCCAGCCACTGTTTCTGATCTGGGATTGGTGGACGAGTCAACGATCTGGTGGATCAATTCACGGAGGGTCAGGTAAGGAGGAATTACCTTATTTCTGTTTTAAGATAAGGGACTAGTTGCAGAACTGTTTTTGTCAGGAAGATTTGCATGTGCAGATCAGGGACAAAAAAGGGTTACTGTTTTGTCATAGATCAGGGAAACAGAATAGGTAGGCAGTTATTCTAGATAAACTGTGAAAAGGTGTAGAACCGTGGTACCACGTGATAAGAAGGGTTATGTAACAATTTACAGCTTAGCTAAGGCAACAATGGGAAACGGCCCCTCCTTCGCCCCCTCCGCTTCCCTTACCAGAATATGAAGCGAGTGGACAAGCTGATCCCCCTCCGCTATACCCAGCTGTTTCCACAGCATCAAAACCATTTGTCAGGGATCCTATCGAGACAAGGTCTCGAACACGCAACTTGAGAAGGGAGATTGAACTATGTGAAATAAATAGAAAATCACAAGCTATGAGTGAGGAAGAAATATATCCACTCATAGAAGTACCAAATCCTCAGGCAGGACAGGCAGGACAGGATCCGACTCTTTTAGTGTATAGACAGTGGACACCGGAAGATATCTGGAAAGCCACGGAGGGAATTCCCCATCTGAAAGTGAATTTTTGAAAATTTTTAGAAGACTTACAGGGTATGAGATTAAGTTACCATTTGAATGGAGAAGAAGTAGAAAAAGTAGTTAGACAAATTGTAGGTCCAGATTGGCACATGATCTGTGGCGACTGGAATCCTCGTGACGCACAGCTTAGACCACTCCCACATACTAATGCAGAATTGGATGGCAGAGTGAAAGGTCTGACAGACCGAATCTCTGAAAAATGGAAGCCTAGGGCTGATTGGACTTGCATTAATTAGTGCATTCAACAAGAAGGTGAAACATTTGATAGATATTATGCTAGATTATTAGAGTGTTTTAATAACCACTGCGGAATGCAGATACCAGAAAACCAGACACAAGATTACCCATATGAACAACAGCTAAAGAATGCATTCTTGAAGGGTAGTATAACTCCCGTTAGCAGCTTTATTACAAAGCACATGGTAGATCATCGTACGAGTAGATTGCAGCCATTGCTTGAATATGCTAGACATGCAGAGAGACATTTTAATAGTAAAAAGAAAATGAAAACTCAAGTATTTTCAGCAGAAGATGGGTCAGAAGTATTTGTAGTACAAACTGGGAGAAAGGGTAAGCAAAATACCCAGGGAAGTAAACAATCTGACAAGCGATCAGAAGATTTTGAAGAAAGGAAGAAAAGAGGTGAATGTTTTAAATGCGGGAAAAAAGGACATTTAGCAAGGGATTACAGGATAAATAAAAAGGTGACTACAGAAAATAAGGAGGATGAGGAATGACTATATGATAGTCAGGAATCACTGAATGAAGATAAACAGGAAAAGACAAGTGCAAATGTGATAGCAAGGGTAGAGAATGTGACAGAAGGGGTAGAGGATGTACATGAATTTGTAGACGTTGAGGAAAATGAAATTTTGGACCTAGCCTTATTGAGCCTAGAGCTTTACTTAGCAGATACAAAACCGGAAGTGACGCTTCTGGTAGAGGGGAGGGAAGTCAAATTCTTGTGTGACTCAGGGGCTTCACGGACCCTGATACACCCTTCCAAATTACCGGAAGATTCAGAATCACCAGATTATATACTAGTGAAAGCAGCTAATGGACAGCTGTATCGGGAGCCACTCTCCCATGATATAGCGATAACAGACCCCGTTTCAGGAATGACCCAGAAAAGTAAAATTGTAGTTTCTGCAAAATGCCCAGTAAACCTTTTGGGTAGAGACTTAATGCAGATATTTGGCATAGCCGTAGTTCCAACCATGCAGGGTATGGAAGCACAGCGACAAATGGATACTTTTGTAGTGCGACCGGAGGGTGAGACATATTATTGGTACAGCCAGGACTTGGTTACGACTGGTCCAGGGGCAGTAACCGAAGAACTGATGAACGTAGCCATCAGTAAATCCCCCTCCCTCAACATTGACAAACAGCATTTGTTGCATTGTACTCTATATTACTGTAATAGACCAGGACCTGATAAAGAATATGAGCAGGAATTGTTTCAGAACCAAGCAAACAGACTAGTGTTACGAAACTTGTACTGGGACACAGAAGGAAACAGTGTAGTAAACTGTTCATTGCCCCAGGAATTTTTAGCGCTTTACAAATCTAATCGATTGCCACATGTTAGCTTAACTAAGAATAGAAATTTGAAATGGGCAGACTTAGGAGAAAAGGTCACAAGGTGGGAGAAACAGACAGAATTAGAACTCTCCGAACAGGGAGTACAGAAACAGAAATTGAACTGGATTACACAGACACACCCAGCTGTACACTCACAGGCTAGTGAGAATAGCTGAGTATTACTCTTATTGGAAGAAGAGGAAAAAGCCTTGCGAAACATACCAGAGACTCTCTGGTCAACAGGGAAATCAGATGTAGGACTTATACGAACAGCAGGACCAGTTACTATTACGCCAAAGTCAGCATTTAGACCTCAGAAAAGACAGTATCTCTTGAGGAAGGATGCAGAGATAGGGATCAAACCTATAATAGCAGCCTTACTTAAGGAAGGAGTCTTAATAGAATCTCCTGATTCACCATGTAATACACCCTTATTTCCTGTCAGGAAAGCAAATGGGGAATGGCGTATGGTCCAAGATTTACAAGCTGTAAATAATGCAGTTATACCCAGGGCACCAACGGTGCCAGATCCACACACCTTACTGAATGATTTAAAGCCTCAGCAAAAGTATTTTTCTGTGGTAGATATTAGTAATGCATTTTTCTCAATACCGATACACCCCGACAGCCAACATTGGTTTGTATTTACATTCCAGGGGAAACGGTATACATATACGAGATTACCACAGGGATATTGTGAAAGTCCAACAATATTTGCACAAGAAATGGCAAGCAACCTGGCGGGATTTATTCCACCAAAAGGTAGTCAGATTTTACTTTATGTAGACGACATTCTGCTGGCAGCCCCACCCAGCAAGAATGTAAAGAGGACACCATAGCATTATTACAGTTTCTAGCTACTCAAGGACACAAAGTAAACAAGAACAAACTACAACTTTGGAGAAAACAAGTTAAGTACTTGGGATATGTAATATCCAAAGAAGGTAGAATATTAGACGAAGATAGAAAAACAGCAATATTACAAGCACCTAGACCAACTACCAAGAAGGAAATGATGTCCTTCCTGGGAACTACTAACTTTTGTCGGAGTTGGATACCAAATTATGCTTTGGAATCTGCTCCATTGACTAATTTAATATTCAAAAATCCGATGGCAGCACAGGATTTATTACAATGGACACCAGAAGCAGAAGCAGCTTTCTGCAAGCTGAAACAACTGATAGCATCATCCTTAGTTTTAGGATTACCGAACTATCATAAGCAATTTTTTTTCAAACTGTAGACTGTAAGCAAGGTTATATGACATCAGTATTGATACAGCAACATGGGGACAAGCAACGCCCCATAGCTTACTATTCATCACAGTTAGACCCAGTGGTGCGGTCCCTGCCCCACTGTGTACAAGCAGTAGTTGCAGCTGCAGGCTTCGGCCTCAGTAGTGTTATTCCACCTCTCACATTGAGAGTGCCACATGCAGTTGCAATTATTTTACTGCAAGAAAAAGTAGCATATCTTTCTCCTGCTAGACATCTTTCCTGTATGACTATACTGTTGAGCCAACCTCATATGACAATTGAACGATGCACAACTTTGAATCCGTCAACCTTGCTCTCAACCCCTGCGGACGGCAAACCGCACTGCTGCCTGCAGGAGATTGAGCAAAAGACATTACCAAGACAAGACCTTACAGATGTTCCCTTGGATGATGCCAAGGTGACATACTATGTGGACGACTCATGCAGGAGGGGTCCTACAGGACAGAGCCTAGTGGGGTATGCAGTCTGATACTGAAACTTTAGAAGCAAAATCTTTACCACACAATTTATCTGCACAAGCAGCAGAGTTGATTGCCTTGACAAGGGCATGTACCTTAGCAAAAGGTAAGAAATTGAATATTTATACTGACAGCCAGTATGCTTTTTCTACTCTACATGTTTTTGCGCAGCAGTGGAAAAATAGAGGAATGATAACATCTACTGGTAAACCAATTAATCACGCGCAATTCATTTTAGATTTATTAGACTCTATTCAGTTACCTCAAAAAGTAGCTATTTGCAAATGCGTAGCTCATACCAAGCAACAGGATAGAATTTCAAAAGGTAATGCGCGAGCTGATACAGCTGGGAAACAGGCAGCTTCAGCCTCAGAAGCTTTTTTTTTGAGTGAGGAATTACAACCCTCTGAGATTTTAGATTTAGAAATGTTAAAAACAATGCAGACACTTACTACAAATGTAGAAAAACAGAAGTGGATAAAACGAGGAGCAATTCTTGAAAAGGGACTGTACATCTCCAAGGAAAAGAAACCAATTTTGCCATCTAACTTGTTTAGATATGCAGCTTTGTTGAGCCATGGGCAGAGCCATGTCTCAACAGGGGGATGGTACAGTTAGTGAATCGAGTGTTTACAACATATGGATTTACAAACTACACAAAAAATTTTGTGCAGCATGCCATGTTTGTAACAAGCATCATGCACAAGGGGCATTGAAGCCTAAACAAGGGAGTTTCCCTACACCACCATATCCATTTCATACTATTTGTATGGATTTCATAGAACTGAATAAGTGTGAGAATAAAAAGTATTGCCTTATCATTATAAATATGTTTTCCAAATGGGTGGAAGCTTTTCCAACTAAAAATCCAGATGCAGCTACTGTTGCAAAGGTCCTTGTTAAAGAAATTATACCCAGATTTGGCATACCGGAAAAGATTTATAGTGATAACGGTACACATTTCGTGAACCAAACAGTGCAACAACTTAGTCATTATTTTGGAATATCGTTAAAAAATCACTGCACTTACCACCCCCAATCTGCAGGATTAGTTGAGAGGCATAATGGGGTGTTGAAGAATAAGCTTAGGAAGTTGATGAGTGAGACACAAAAGAACTGGGTTCACTGTTTGCCTCTAGCACTGTTGAGCATGAGAACTGTTCCAAATGCAAAGGGATTAACTCCTTTTGAAACTTTGTTTGGGAGGGCATATTATACACCTCAGTGGAAACCTCTCAAGTCTGCAGAGCAAGAGGCTGACAGTTCACTTGCAGGGTATATGAGACGATTTTTGAATAACAAACTTTTGCAGTTAAATTCTGTTTCAGATAAAGAGCAACCGAAATCGGAAGCACCAGTAGCCCCAGGCACCTGGGTCTGGGTGAAGATTGTGAAGAGAAAGAAATGGAGTTCTCCGAAGTGGGAAGGACCGTACCAGGTACTACTGTCGACACCCACTGCAGTCAAGATCGCGGAGCAAGCTTCCTGGATTCATTTGATGCACTGTAAACTGGTTAAGAACTTTGAATTGGACAAAAACTTTGTTACTGCTGTACAACGAGAACATAATGGCCAGGTACAGAGTGAATAGAGATATTGAGCAACCTCAGAAAACTTGCATGATCATTTTGATAGCTATGCTAATCACATTGTTCTTTTTGTTGTGGCCACTCCTTTTTCCTGCCACAAAGGTTGAACTGATTAAACGTAATGAGCCAAACATAGACTGGTATCTGAACTTTAACACTTATCAGGCAATTACACGTGTGTATGCTGAGACTTTTAATGTTTCAAACTGCTGGGTCTGCACGGCCATACCAACAGCATACGAGGGTTTATTGATGGCTGCTATCCCCCTAGGTATCAACGAGACCTGGGAAAATCTGTTTTTTGACACAGTTGCTATTAAAGCACATGATAAGGTAGCACTGTATTTGCCTGTAACACAAAAAGGAATTGTATGTTTTTACAAAAATGATACCATCCAAGTGGGATGGAGCAAGTGTAATGTCACCGTACAGTATAAATGTTACACAAAAGCAAATGATTTAGATGGATCTTGTAGTACAGATTATAACTAATTTCTTAAATCTATGCATAAGACTCTTGATCAGGTACAACGTAATCCTGTACTTTTTAAACAGTTATCTGTAATAGATAGGAAAATGTTTCATGCAGGGCAGTCATTTCGTAACAAAATAACAACTAAAGTAGAGGACTGTTATTTTCTGTGTGGTAAAAAGGCATATAAATGGTTACCTGAGAATTGGTCTGGCAGTTGTTTTTTGGGATACCTGGTCCCGGCCATCCAACACACTGCAGTTTTGTCTCAGGGAAATATTCGAAATACCCAAGATGTAACCAAAAAGACTGTTAAGAAACCTGAGAATCCAGTGGGACAGATCGAAGCGGGCTGGAAAGACCATCATAATGTGGGAACCAAACTTGCGCACATGGACTTGAGTGATGCTGTCATATCCTGGGCAGGTATATTACCTGCATATGGTGCAGTTAAATCAATATGGGAGCTGCAAAAACTGTCAAAACTTCTTGAAGTAATGAGTAATGCGACTTTTTCTGCTCTTGAACTGATAACTAATGAAGTGAATGCCATGAGAACTGTAGTACTCCAAAACTAAATGGCTCTTGACTTCACCCTAGCGGCGAGGGGTGGGACGTGCGCTTTAATCAAAGAAGAATGCTGTGCATTTATTCCTGATCATCAGCATGAGATTAACGATCATCTCGAGGTGATTCAGCAAGTGTCGGTCATGACCAAACCAGGCCCAAACCCTCTGACAGACTTTTTCCAGAATGTATTTAGGGGGTGGGGTTCCATCCTAATGAACATCTTGATTACTCCTAATAGGAGTTTGTGTTTGTTGTGGAATCCCCTGCATGAAGAAATTAATCAAAGAATTCATAGATATATCAGTATCTGAGACTATGTATCAAAGTACTGAATTTGAAGACTTGCTAGAATGCGAAACACTTTCATAAAAGTTTAAACTGAATGACTTTCTTAACTGCAAATCCTGATTGGAAGAGATTAGGAAAAGAAGCAAACTGTTTATTCTTTTTTGAAAATAGAATTAAAAAGTATTAACAGGAGGGAAATGTTAGAAAAATATGTATTAATGTGTGTATGCTTAATGCCAATTAATAATCAAAAGAATTAATACACTTTTCATTCTATTTTACATGCACTGTGATATATATAAATTGAGTTTCATATGAGACTGAAAAAGATGCTTTTTGAAAACTGCAGTATGCTTTCTGAAACTTGCAAGATGCCCTCTGACCTAGTAATTGCTAGCACAGCAATATTCATGTTTATGCCTTTTGGAAATGTACTTGAGAAGCAGGTGCTTATCTGCTAGGTCAGGAATGAATGAATGAACAATACTATATTCTGTAAATGTAATGATTTTAAACAATCAGCTCTGTTCGAAGCATGAGAACATGTGCAGCTGCAGTAGCTTAGAGATAAAGTAGACAAAGGATTATTAGAGAAATGAACTGTTAGCATTGTGCTAGAATTAGCCATAGTATCTTGAATGGTAACATAACATGTATCTAACTGGTAGTAATCAAGGCCATGTTGTTTTCCTCAGGAAGTTTCTCACAAAAATTGATAAATCAGCAGAAATTCATGGGAATGATGGTCAACAGATGATGATGAAAAAGGTGGTAATCTATTACGTCAGCCTGGTAGGCCATGTCTAGTTAGAGAATGTATAAAAATGAAAGTATTTCCTGTTTCTAGTTAGACAAACTCTGTAATAGCATGTTTTTGTCTCCTTGCTGCAAGATTAAAGTGCCTTAACCTGAACCTACTGTGTTTTGATAATTTTTAAAGTATATTTTTCCTTTGACAATTAATATCATTGTTTTCTGGATAGCCAGCCTTAGTTTGCTGTAGATAAGCAACTGCAGTTTTGTAATGGAGGTAAAGCTATAACATAGGTTACGATCTAGTTATTCACATTGTGTGCAAGTGTTATATGTAGAATTTGTCATAGCTTGGTTCTTTTGTCTCCCTTTCTGTAAATTTCTTTGCTGGAAACACATTTTTTTCAAAAGTTTACAACTGTTTTGTGCTGTCTTCTACTGCTTGTAAACAACATCCTCTTGGTGAACCATTTCGCCTATAATCAGTGTGCCACTCTGGTAAACATTTTCTCAAACTAATCACTGGACATATTTTCCCTTGCACTTGTCTTGGCATTGCAAGTTCTTATATTATATTATATATTGAGTACAGTAGGTAAAAAGGTTCCCTGTCGATGTCTCTTTGTACCACCATTTTGCATGGCTTGGCCCATAATGTACCCTGCTAACTGGTTGAGATCTATGTACATGCAACAGCATATATTCAATATAAGCAGGCACTGTTCTCACAAATGAAATCTAACATATTTAGAAGTATTTAGTAGTAGTCTGTGTAGTTATATTATCTATGAAGTTACTAATGTTTTTTTCCTCTCACTCCACCCCTTCTCTTCTTTTATTTATTAATTATGTTTATTATTAGCATTTGATATTATCATATTATTTGTAATTATTGCTTATGTTGGTCTTATGTATAATTTAATATTGCTTTGCTCTTAAAATACTTTCATTTACATTACGTATTGTTGTGTTCCTCATTATATTATTTTCAATTTCTTTCCATTACTCATTATTGCATTTTCTTATGTTATTACTTAAATTGTTTTGGTTATGTTTATTTGTCGTTATATTTATATTTAATTTACCACAGCATGACAAGGTAGGCTAGTTCCTGGTGATCCACCTAACTTGGCTCCCTGTCCAAGGCACCAGGGCCTAGCACACCTGGGCCATAGCCTGGTGGTGCCCCCCTCTGCTGCCACTGCACTACCTGGTCCATCAGGTAGTTCCATCCTACAGGCTGGGGATTATCCCCCCTCTGGAAGTGAAAGTGGAGGGGGTGATTATGTCACCTGTGATGAACTGCTAGGCATGGTACGTGGGTTGCTTTGCCAAACTCTTAGTGCACGCCTATGCCATATGGAGAGCATACTGTCCATCCTAGTGGGGCAGCCTCACCCTGGGCACTGGCATCAACCACTACCTCCACAGGAGCAGTGAAGGAGCAGTGCTGACAGCCCCATGGGTGAAGACCTAAGTCACACTGCTACCATGTCTGATGTCCATGGGACTGAGATTCCACAACACCCTCCCCAACCAAGGTGTTCACCCCCCTTGTGTCACACACCAACTCTGTCTGCTGTCTTGTCTGTCTGCAAAAGCTTCCTCACCTTCCCCACACATACCTATGTCCCTTCCCCAACATTCCACTTTCACCTTAAAAAAATGGGCAACTGTCTCACAAAAATATCATCCCATACATAACTCTCCATCTTGCACATACATACACTGAACACACTTAATTTGGTCCAATTACCTGACAATGCACTTATGTTGTCGACACCCCTCTCTCTGGGGGTGACAGTCCAAATGCAGATAAAAAAACTATTAAAGTGCACAGTTGTTGCTGTTGAAGAAATGGATAGCTATGGTTATTTCCTACACATACCTACCTGCATTTCACTACATCCCCCCTGTTTGCACCTGTTTCACCACTGCCCTATATCTCCATTTTTCTTTTCTTTACAGATTTGTTGTGCAATGCTGCTCACCGTGCAGCATCACTTAGCTGTGCTAATAGCGCTATATTGATATATGTAGTTGAACACATAGTAATATGTTGAAAAATTACACCCGCCCTGTATTTCAAACCCAGGACCCTTGCACCTGAATAACAGTGCATTAACCCACCAAGTTACAAAGCCAGTTAAATAACCCAGTTGTTTTGATTGAAACATAATACTTGCCATTTTACTGTCATTAAGTGTGTCTAAGCAAGGCTGTGCATTGTGCCGCATTGCACAAATTTGCTAAAAGAATAATGGAAGATGGAAGTGTAACTTGGACTCTGGTATAGGAAAACATCACTATAAAGCCTTAGACATAATAATAGATGTAAGTGAGACATCTAATACCAGGTAACTGTGCAATTATATCTGCAAAATTTAAAAACATGCCTGCTAAAAGATTAATTGAAAAATAGATGTTTAACTGGGACTCTGATGGAGAAATACATCTCTATAAAGCCATACACATAATAATACATGTAAATGAGGTATGTAACAGCATATAAGTGTGCAATTATATCTACAACATTTAAAACTACACCTGCTGCAACAGTGACTCTGTAGCTCAGTCTGTTAAATGCTTTGAAAACATTAAGCTTTGGTCCACATGGTTCTGGGTTCAAATCCAGAGGTGACTGTCATTTAAAATACATATATGTGTACATCATTATTATGAATTTTGATATGTATGACTATCTCATCACCTATTTATCCACTCAAAGCAGTACAGATGGAATGTCTGCTTTTCGATGATAGAAGTCAAAGGCCTACAGATAGGAAGATATTACAATACTAGAAAGTGCATACAGTGCCAGGTCATGCATTATTATGCATTCACAGAAAATTTTAAAGTATATAATTCCAATGAGGCCAAGTAATATCAGACTGCAGCACACAATGATTTGTTACTGATATTACAGACAACCACAGCTACACAAGTAACATACACATATGGAGGTTGTGCTAGAAGCAATGGTTGCCAGCACACGTTCCAAATGAATACCATAACATAACACATGACCTGGCAGCTGTCCAAATGTTTGACATACTGGTACATGTACCACCTACCTTGTTGTAGGACACACCAACCATGTTGCCTTTGACTCTGTTAATGATACCTTTGGCTAACATACTTACCTTGAACACATATCTCAGTTTCCTGTGGGATAGGTTCCCTTAATCAGGCTCTGGCTGTAGACCAAGGCTGCCACAGGTCATGCCGTTACTCATAAGTGTTGTTGTCCTCCACAGTCTGCAGCCTCTCTGACTATGATTATTGCCTGCAGCAGCAGCTACAGCCTATAGCACACACGTCTGTATATAAAAAGTAGCTCTTACAAACATTTTCTCAGTCCTGATGTATATCTTTACCCCAGTAATTTACACCCCAACATATGAGAAAAGCAATGGATTCTACATTGAGGCCTTATATCTTATTGAATAGTTGCATGTGATTGGCTGATTATATTGCAAATCAGCTGTGTATGTTGCAATTAGCATTTCTAAATGACAGATTGGTTCAGAGGCAATCACCTGCTTATGAGAACCATCTTAAAAAGGCAAACTCCTAGCTAGGGGAACCATTGTGTATGAGAGTTACTTTCCATAATGAACTTGTTGACACAACATCAGGTATGTAGCTATTTTGTTTCCAACATGATGCATATGTTTTAATATACTTAGGGGGAATGGGGATTACATCAGTAAAAATTTCTGAGAACTGTAGAGCTGACATGCCATTCATCTGCAGCTGTGTAACACCTACAGAGGATGTAGACTACAGCAAGGGTATTATGCTGTCTATTAACTGGGGACACATCTTATCGATACTTATTTTGTTAGCAGTTGTAATACTACACAGTTATTTGTTTGGCATTGTATTTTATACATATGTTATGAGGGGTTCCTGCTATGGGCCACACTACAAGTTGACTCCTGTCTTGGGTGTGTGAGCATGTGTGAGTATCTGTCATGGCACAAACAGGGATAGGTAACTATTGCTATTATCCTAGTTGGTTCCACATGCTTTGTATGTCTGGCACACTGTTGCATATCAGATGTGTGATCAAGTGGGGAATACTGATAGCCTTCCTTTAGTGCTGTATTTGTACACACTGTACTCCCATGTATGTAATCCTGACATGTGTTCTCATTATTTATCTGTACACACTGTACTCCCATGTATGTAATCCTGACATGTGTTCTCATTATTTATCTGTACACACTGTACTCCCATGTATGTAATCCTGACATGTGTTCTCATTATTTATCTGTACACACTGTACTCCCATGTATGTAATCCTGACATGTGTTCTCATTATTTATCTGTACACACTGTACTCCCATGTATGTAATCCTGACATGTGTTCTCATTATTTATCTGTACACACTGTACTCCCATGTATGTAATCCTGACATGTGTTCTCATTATTTATCTGTACACACTGTACTCCCATGTATGTAATCCTGACATGTGTTCTCATTATTTATCTGTACACACTGTACTCCCATGTATGTAATCCTGACGTGTTCTCATTATTTATCTGTACACACTGTACTCCCATGTATGTAATCCTGACATGTGTTCTCATTATTTATCTGTACACACTGTACTCCCATGTATGTAATCCTGACGTGTTCTCATTATTTATCTGTACACACTGTACTCCCATGTATGTAATCCTGACATGTGTTCTCATTATTTATCTGTACACACTGTACTCCCATGTATGTAATCCTGACATGTGTTCTCATTATTTATCTGTACACACTGTACTCCCATGTATGTAATCCTGACACGTGTTCTCATTATTTATCTGTACACACTGTACTCCCATGTATGTTATCCTGACACGTGTTCTCATTATTTATCTGTACACACTGTACTCCCATGTATGTAATCCTGACACGTGTTCTCATTATTTATCTGTACACACTGTACTCCCATGTATGTAATCCTGACACGTGTTCTCATTATTTATCTGTACACACTGTACTCCCATGTATGTAATCCTGACATGTGTTCTCATTATTTATCTGTACACACTGTACTCCCATGTATGTAATCCTGACGTGTTCTCATTATTTATCTGTACACACTGTACTCCCATGTATGTAATCCTGACACGTGTTCTCATTATTTATCTGTACACACTGTACTCCCATGTATGTAATCCTGACATGTGTTCTCATTATTTATCTGTACACACTGCACTCCCATGTATGTAATCCTGACGTGTTCTCATTATTTATCTGTACACACTGTACTCCTATGTATGTAATCCTGACACGTGTTCTCATTATTTATCTGTACACACTGTACTCCCATGTATGTAATCCTGACACGTGTTCTCATTATTTATCTGTACACACTGTACTCCCATGTATGTAATCCTGACATGTGTTCTCATTATTTATCTGTACACACTGTACTCCCATGTATGTAATCCTGACATGTGTTCTCATTATTTATCTGTACACACTGTACTCCCATGTATGTAATCCTGATATGTGTTCTCATTATTTATCTGTACACACTGTACTCCCATGTATGTAATCCTGACATGTGTTCTCATTATTTATCTGTACACACTGTACTCCCATGTATGTAATCCTGACACATATTCTCATTATTTATCTGTACACACTGTACTCCCATGTATGTAATCCTGACACGTGTTCTCATTATTTATCTGTACACACTGTACTCCCATGTATGTAATCCTGAAATGTGTTCTCATTATTTATCTGTACACACTGTACTCCCATGTATGTAATCCTGACATGTGTTCTCATTATTTATCTGTACACACTGTACTCCCATGTATGTAATCCTGACATGTGTTCTCATTATTTTTGTATTTCAGCTGATAAAATGCATGCCAGATGCCACCCACCTTTCAGTGAGGCTGAAAATGACCTCATAATTGAGGCATTACGACAACACTACCAAGTGCTGCTGTCCAGAGGGAGGGCTAATAGGTAAGAGCAACAAGCCTTATGGGACAAACTGGTGCAAGCATAAATGCCATGGGACACCAGAATTGTACTTATGAGCAGGTGTGACACTGTGCCATGGACATGATCAATTCTGCATGCAGATAGGCAGCGGAAGTGGCCAGGGATCGTCATGTCACTGGTGGTGGGCCTGTAGAAAAACAACTTCTATCAGCCACAGAGGAATTCCTGGTGAACCTTGCAACATAGGACAGCTCTCAGGCATCCATCACACAATATGTTGTGGATGTGGGTGCCACCATATCCACTCAAGAGGAGCATCCAGGTATGCTTAGTTGCAGCAGCATTGGAATACTGTAGCATTTAGTGTGTCAGGGTATACATCGTTTTACTTTGGTGTTGGTTCTTTCATGGGGTGGGGGGGAGGTTAGCTTCAGTTTTAAGCTACTGCAGAGACTGTGACCCACATACCTGTTAGCATAGAAGCTACTGAAAATCGGAGATATTTGGATGTAGTACCAATGTTATACTGTAACATGTGGTGTTGTTTACATTACCTCCCTCAAATGTTTTTCAGGACCATCAGGAATAGGAAGAGGGCATGCTTCTTCTGCTGGTAAGCACAAAACATTTTTGTCAGAGATGTAGCTTTAGTTCAAGCTAAGGTGTCATCCTAGGCTAGCTGTTTGGATTGATGTACTTTCTGCCTGACTGACAAATGTACAAATATGTTCTGACTGTGCACACTTTAGGGTCATACCCCTGCCTTGTAGGTGTGGCCACATTTATTGATTTCACAGTATTGTCAGGGTTATGGATACAGCACAGTCTGACATCCGTGACTTCTTTATCATGTTGTTGATACCCTGGATTAGTTGACTGATGCAATGGAAACACATTGGTCTGAGACAAATTGTATACTGTCTATCTTGGAATGCACATTGCCTGTGATGGAAAGTCTGACTGGAGTTGAGTGTCAGACTCGTGGACATAGGTCAGCAACTACATCTGCTGAGAGGCCATGTGGCCAAGCACAATCACACTCCTGTAGTGGCAGTACACCCAGTGCTCCAGAAGGGAGTGTGCTGTCACACCATGCCATGGCAGGCCATGAGCTCATGGTTCTGGGTGTTCCCATGGAGGACACGGTCCCAGCAGATAGCAATCACGCTCAGGTAGTAGCCCATCATCTGACCTTGAGCATGGAAATCCCAGTGCAACTCCTATCAGAGCCAGTTCTCATGTTCGGGGGTGGAGACAATGAACTGTCAGCTCTACCATGCACAGCTCAAAGCTGTCCAACATAGGGGTAGCACTGAGCTTGACTGTTCATGCAGACACTCACACCCCACTGTCACATTCCAGTCACCTACAGACACATATGCCACATTTACATGGTCCATCTTACCTGCTTCCCCTCCTGACTCACACACATGCTTGACAACCTATTGGGTCAGCCTAGGCCTCCTGCACCTCCACACAACACCCTACACTAGTGATGATACCTCTGCTGCATTCTTGTCGTCCTTCTCATCAATGCAGGGAAGTGATGCTATGTGGCTGATGCACAGGGTGACTATCTAAATTAATATTTATTTCTTTCATCCATTGTTGCCTTTGACATTCTACTTATACTGGTCACTTACAGATACTGTACTCTGCCATTTGTAATGAGTAAACCACATTATTTTGTGTACATTACATCGGATGCCATTGTAATGGCTGTATACTTACACAATGAAAGGTGTTTTATAGAACTGTTTATGTTTCACTTTCAGGATTGTGTAGGACACAGCTATGAGTACACAGCTACAATAATCCCCATCAACATCAGAGCATGGGATGGAATGTCAGCACAGAAGAAAAATATCTTCAGAAAGGTAAAACAATAAAGTTGCATGGCTCCAGAGGTTCATATGTGTATAATAGGCTAATAAGAACAATGGCTTCTTTCAGCCTAGTCATGCATCCCTAATTTCTGAAAAGGTCTGATACCCTTGATAAGTGTAAGCAGGGTTTTGGGAGCTGAGATATCTAGAAGCTGTGGCATGGAAGATGAACCAACTACAGTTTCCCTGTATCCATTACAGACATTTGACCTAAACCAGTTATGATTGTCTTGTTCCACATCCCATTGTGTAACTTGCATATGATGTGCATTACTGCGGAACTGTGTTTCACATGGATGGGGAGCCTGTTACATATACGGTGTAGTCTCTGGGTTACATACCTGTCTCTCCAGCATGTCCTATTTATACCACAGTCAAGGTGTAGGTGTGTAGAACAGGTAATTCTTGTACTAGTCCTTTCTTGGATATGCAGGAGGTACACAGTGGGGTTTGACACCTCACTGTATGGCAGGCATACACCTCCCCTCCAAGGCATGTAGGAGCAAAATACACAAGTACATCCTTGACACAGTCTGCATAGGACATGTTATATGCACTGTGCATTGGTTAACTGTGGAACCTCTGTGGATGCTACTGTTGTCGGATATGGCTGTGTAGTTACAGACAAAGGTGGCATTGCACTTAATGATAGGTGTGATGAATGCCAAATACAGTGTAACAATGACTTTCTTGGATTTACATGCCATACCTTTCTCTATAGGTTGTGCAGCATTGAATGCATCTCACATATTACCGACAGTCAAAGGCTAGATCACTCTCTGTGTGCATAAGTCCCTGACTACTGGGTCAACTGTTGGAGGTGTATGAACAATACAATATTTACCAGGAGTGGATGACCTCCCAAAGGATACTATTGTGCATTCCTTGGCATTTAGCATTAGTCCATGGCTCTGACAACAACTGAATGTGTGTGTCATCCCATCCTGGATAACTGTTGAGTCGGTGTGGGATTCAATGACAGCTCTTAATTTGCAAGCATCTGCAAATGTACTCAGTCAGAGGCCACTGACAGTGGCCGTGACTGCAGAGAAGGAAATGCCTAGAAGGGGTAGTCCCAGAAATGATTTTGAGAGAAGTCCACTGGTGAGTGGCCTCATTGTAGTGGTGGACTCCCCAATCCTATTGTCCCAGATAATGCCTGTCAGCCACTTGGATATCTACCGGCTGACATGCTAGTTTGTAAATAACCTCTAGAGTTTGTCAACAATGCCTGATGACCTAGTAGTGTTAAATGCCTTGTCAGGGCATGGTAGGGGGAGTGAGTCATTTTCCCCTCCTCCATTGCATTGTTTACCACTCAATAAAGTCCACCGGGTAGGGTAGGCTTGATCTGCCCTTGACAAAACCAAACTGGGTTTGGTCCAGTGTCTGTAGGTGTACTACATTTTATTAATCATTTCCATGATAATTCCTTTCATGGCTTTAAATATCAGACTACTGAGACTTCTGGGGACAGTGCATGTCACTGCATGCTAGTTGTCCTGTGCGCAACTTAATATTGCACTTAATTCCATCAGGGTCTCCAAGAAAATTATCATCCAAGGTGTTTGAGTCTGTACAGAGCACAGGCAAACGCTGCAAGGGAAAGTAATACATACACCCTGTGAAGGTAAGGAGGGAGTATTTACACAGTTATTCTGCAGTTAGACACCAATCAAGCAGTGTGTACTGAAATACAACAATTTACCTTGTGAAGAATGCTGAAAAGAGGGGAGTCCCCTGAATTGCTGGTGCCTGGCTACTACTGCTGCTGGTCTCACCACAGCTACTTTCTCCTGGGATACAAAGCTCCTATACTTTTTCTCTCACCAGAAGCCAAATGTTAGTACCAAGCTCAAGATGAGAAGCAGGCCACAGCCTGTTTGTTCATCCACATAGTTTTCCCACATCATGCAAGGCTCTGTAGGCTTGACATGCACTATTCCAGGTAGATGCCTTGATTAGCAACCAGAGCAATCATTTGAGTTTCGCATGTATTGTGCCTTGTGTTCTGAGGCTGTTAGGATATGACTAGAGTACTGATCTGATGGTGATTAGGAGCACAGCTGCAGCGTCACAATATAATGTTCAATGTCAGGTAACATAGATGTCCAAGGTTGCTCGAACAAGCTCCACAGTAGCAGTGATCCATGTTAGATGGCAATTTCACAGCAATTCATGCAGCCTGCCCTTCAACAGCATAATGGTGGACATCTGCGTGACATGGATCTGAGATCTACTGCACAGGAGTAGCCACCTTTGGTGATTGTGTTTCTCCTTCCCACATGTCCTAGGTATTTCATACTGTACATTTATGTTACTAGAACACATTTCTGTGTCCAACATCATGTCACACAACATCCAGTTTGCTGTCTGGTTGCCTGACAGGCATTGTAGACTTGCAAGGCCAAAGTAATGTCTGCAAAGTTGAACAAGTTTTCTGTGTATGCACGGACATCCACATCTTCACTGCAAGGAGTGCCTACAGACAGTGTGTTTGAGGCTGTCAACCTCAATGGTGTAGCATCATGACCCTAACTTTTCTGAAGCTGGACATTGTCATATTTGTAGGTATGCTATTGTGACCCTGCCTAATAACAGGACTATGGTTAATGCAAGTGCCATATGCCTGGCAAAGCATCACACTCAATCAACCATGTTGTGCCACACTGTCAGATGCTGTTTTACCTGAGGAGAACTACATAAAGCTGATAATATGTTACATTTCAGCATCTGTCAGGCCACTGCCTAACGATGGCATGCTGTGATGTACACACAAGTAAGACTCTGTTGCTAATGGCATTATCAATGACTGCTGACAAGATGTGGAAAGTGTCCTCACTCCTCTACTCCTACTCCACATAAACACAACATGTGAGAGATGTGACTATATTAAAAACTTTTAATCCATGTTGTCTCACACACCAGTCAGTACATATGACAGTAAGTGGTTTGTGAACATGCACACCTCACCTCCTACTCCACCCAAACCAACATCACACATACATACATCTGTGGAGCTCCTTATCAGATACATACACAAACACCAGACACCTCAGAAACCCAAATGCAAGCTCACTACACATAATCATACCTCTGCAGAACACAGTACACATAACAGTTCACACACCACTGTCTCACCAGTCACACGCCTAAGGCAAAACACAAAATCAAACCTATTACTCATAGGCGATTACATTATGAGACACACTGATGTCCCTCTCACCAGGCTACAAAAGGTAAATGTCAAAGTCAGCTGTCTGTGAGGTGCCAGGATATTCCATACCACACATGCATGTAAGTCTGTCAACATCAGGTACTGTTATGACTACATCATAGTTCCAGTTGGTGTGTACAATTTGAGACATACCTCTCTGGATTGTATGCAGAGACATGACTGAGCTTACAGACTCTGTGTCTCTTGTGGGTGTGGTCAAGGCCTTCAGCTGCATTTGACCTTCACCTGGGATGATGGCTCAATACACATGGAAAATGACTGAAGTCAATAACTGGCTTATCATGTAGTGTCACTGTAATGGAATCCAGTACATGTCAGCCTGGGATGACTTGCTCAACAGACTTTGATGCTTTGCCAGAGATGGTATTCATCTGTCACCCCTGGGATTTTGTCTACTGGCCAAGGCTGTTGACACCCCCATAGTGCATCTTTTAGGTGGTGTCTCAAGGAAAAACTTTCCAATGAAAAAACACCATCTACATACATCACAGTTATGCTGCTACATGCTAGGATTGTCAACATGAAACACTACTCACTGGAAGCTGTCCCCACCTTGGAAGATGCAGACATTTGTGCAGTCACAGACACCTGATTAAAGGCTGTAGACAGCACCACAGCCATACTAGGCTACACCTCTTTCCACATGTTCAGACCTCAAATGTAAAGTATGCAAGGCAATGCAGGTGGTGTATACATATTCATTAAAGATAGATACACATTCAGATTGGTTAAACAGTGTGAGTCCCTGCAGAAACTGCAGGTGCTATTCACTGCTGGTAGGGCAGCTAATCAAGCCATTGCTAGCTACAGGAGCAACTCCATGAATCAATACATCCATTGTGCTTATTTGAGTCTACTTGTGTCTATTGAGATACATCAAAACAACATGGTTTGGAGTGACTTTAACTACCCGCCAACTGGGCTGATTGCTTGTGCTTAAACTCACTTGCCCAAAGGTTAGTCAACTTCTTAAGTTAAGTGCCCTAGACCAGTGGCATGACTGCCCCACAAGAGGAGCCAACATACTGCATCAGGTGCTTACCAGTATGGGTGACCACTGTAGCACCTCCACTGTGAGGTCTTCCCTGATGAGATCTGACCACAATTCGGTCACATTAAAAGTAAGTCTCAAACCTGCCCCCCCCCCCCGCAGCAAATACAGTAATAAACTTCAACAAAGCAGATTATACCCTCATATTAGATGTTGTAAATAGCTTGACTGTACCTCCCCATTCAGATGGAACAGGCAACTATGCTGAGCTCTACACCAATGCTTTATGCAAGCACCTGTATAACTGCATAGACTCGGCTGTATCTGACAGGAGCAAAACAAGCTCCTCATGGCACAACAAATCTTCCTTGTGGACAACTGCCATTAGCAGGCTTTACAATAAGAGGTGGACATTACTGTGTAACAGTAGGAAGGAGGGAGCCCCCCCCCTAAAATGGATGCACTCCCTCCTCAGCTTAAACAAGCAAATAGTGTTGTTGTGAAGTACTGCAAAAGAAAGTATGTGACAAAATTAGCCTCCTCCACAAAGGATAACCACAAGGCATTGCATAGTTACATGTGTAACCTAAAAGGAAAGGCCCAGAATATTGGTGGATTCGTATTTAATGACATCACATATAATGAGCTTGTAGACATAGCCTGTTGGCCGACAGGTTCTGTGACAACTTCACTCCCCTGTTCCCTCCATACATACCACATGACATCCCTACAACCTGTCCCATACCTTCTATATCTAAAGATCAGGTCATAAGTGGCTTCTCTAAGCCACTATTGGACCTGCTAAAATCCCAGGCTACGTCCTACATGGGATCCAACAAGGATTACTAACATCATTGTAACTACCAGCTGACTGGGAAAATGGCCACTGTTATTCAAGGTGGTGCATCCACCAACCATGGGACCTATAGACCTATTAGCCTGAGTGGCCATATCTGTAAGCCCATGGGACAAATCATCATGGACCTTATCAGCAAAGATATATGTAATCTACAAACACTTGACCCTACACTGTTTGGATTTGTGAAAAGGAGATCATGCCTGTTAAAACCTGTCACCACTGGGCTTCCGGATACTGGCCAAGGCTCTTGCCACCCCCATAGTGCCTTTTTTAGGCAATGCTCAAAAGACAAATCAACCTCCATAAAAACAAAATGGAAAAAATTAAGGGTAATGCTGCTCAACGCCAGAAGTCTAAATCTCAAGATGCAGGCACTCGAAGCACTTCTCAGTATGGAGGACATCGATGTCTGTGCAGTAACTGAAACCTGGTTCAAGGCTCCTGAGAGCACTCCAGCGCTACCAGGCTATATCTCATATCATGCGTTTCGGCCTCAAGTTCCAGGCCGAACCACAAAGGGAGGGGGAGTGTCCATTTTCATAAAGGACACCTACACCTCTCGATTGGTGGCTACCCATGAAGCATCAGAAACCATACAAGTTTTGCTCACCATAGGCAAAACTGCCATACAACTGGTCGCATGTTATAGAACACCCTCCCAATCCCAGGAATCCCATCAAGCATTCCTGAAAACACTGGAGGATATGAATGTCACACCAAACACCATCATATTGGGTGACTTCAACTACCCCAACATAGACTGGGCCCACTATTCTAGCCCTAACACCCTAGCCCAAAGATTCCTGGAATTCATTAACTCAAATGCTATGGAGCAACTGGTCACTTCTCCTATGAGGAGAGATAATATACTTGACCTGATTATCACAAACATGGGGTCCAAATGCTCCGCACCGGATATAAACCCCTCACTAGTAAGATCTGATCATAAACTGATCACGTTGGATGTACATATCCCACCCCACCCCCAGAACAAAAGACTACAGTGAAAAACTTTTCAAAAGCTGACTTTGCGCTCCTTAAGTCAGAAATGATATCTTTTAAGCCTACTGGGTTAATGGAAACCACATCCCAAAATGCTGAATCCTTCACAAAAGCCTTCTACGGACATCTCCAAGAATGCATGGATCAAGCAATCCCAACAAAAACCAAGACCCTCTCCACCAAGGAAAACCCCGGTTTGGTGGACCCCGCTATAAACAAACTGTACAACAAAAGAAGGAAGCTACTGCAGGACAAAGCCAAATCCCACAAGGGAAAGGCTTCCCTGATCAGCACAAGTAAACTACGTTCTCTCATAAAACATCTAAAGCAAACTTTGAGAAAAAGATTGCCAAGGATACCAAAGACAATCACAAGGCCTTCTTCAATTATGTCAGAACCTTGGGAGGAAATTCTCAGATATGCTCTGAGTTAGTACACAACGACAAAAATTCACTGACCCTACCGACATTGCCAATATTCTGGCAGATAGGTTCAGTGCAAATTTCTCCCTCCCTCACCCCTAAAGATGAAGTAATTATCCCTGCTGAATGTAACCTACCTGTCATCACAGACATACAGGTGAAATCAGCACTCAACAAAGCAAAAAACACAGCATCTATGGGACCCGATGGTATCCCCGGTTGCGTGTTACGTGAACTTCAAGATGAACTAAACCCGCACCTAAGAACGCTATTCAATCTTAGCCTCACTACAGGATATGTACCTGAACACTGGCGCACAGCAACAGTGGTCCCACTCCACAAAGGGGGAAATTCTACTGACCCTGGTAACTACCGCCCCATAAGTCTGACCAGCCTGGTCTGCAAGGCTATGGAAAGAATCATCATGGAACTCATAAATGGCGACATTGGGGATCTGCAGACCCTTGATCCCACCCAGTTCGGTTTTGTAAAAGGCAGATGCTGCCTCTTAAACCTGGTTGACTTCTTTGAGACAGTCACCAGTGCCATCGACGAGGGCAAGGCTGTCCACACTGCCTACTTGGACTTGGCTAAAGCCTTTGACACGATACCACACTCTGGCATCATAGACAAGCTCAGCAGCCTAAATGTAAATCCATATGTCACAAGATGGGTAGCAAACTGGCTAAAACACAGAACCCATAAGGTCAAAATTGCTGGAGCCATGTCAGACTCAAAACCAGTCACGAGTGGTGTCCCACAGGGCTCAGTCTTGGGACCACTCTTATTCGGCATTTACTTCTCAGATGTGAAAGCAAATATGGGAGGATTATGGCTGACAAAGTTTGCAGATGACTGCAAACTGGGTGCCATAGTTGATTCACCCGCTGACACACACATCCTACAGAAAGGTCTCACTGAAACGGACAACTGGTGCCGGAATCATGGCCTCAAACTTAACGCCAAAAAATGTATAGTCATCCCCTTTGGGAAAAACAAAGTACCCACAAATTATCACGTAGACAATAACCCACTGAATACGGAAGAAGTAATCAGAGACCTGGGGACTCAAGTCGATAGTGACCTCTCCTTTCACAACCATGTTGCCAAAGTGGTCAGAAAGACATTCTACCTTGCCCATCTCATCATGAAGGGATTCTCATCCAGATCAAAGGAGGTCATTGTACCTCTATATTCCTCCCTTGTCAGGCCCATGATTGAATATAATGCTCCATTTGGGATGTATCTCACCCGGCACATGCAACAACTGGAAAGACCCCAGAAGTACCTCACCAAGAGGATCATAGGTCTCAAACATGTGCCTTATCCAGCTAGATTAAAGAAACTCCAGCTCTATTCAGTAGCATACCGCCTGCTCAGAGGTGATTTTTGCCTAACATATAGGGCCATGTCCAACCAAGAACTGATGGACATGCTCCATCTCAAAAAATCCAAATCCACCAGAACCACGCGAGCTAAAGATTTCAACCTCTGCACAAATATGAATAGGACATGCTGGAGGGATAGATTCATAACACAGAGGTTACCCATACTCTGGAACAAAATCCCAGTTCATGTGAGACAGAGCCCTTCATTGGCACTGTTCAAGAAAAATCTCGATGCATGGATGGGAAATCGCAAGTTTACCCCGGGAGTCACCTCAGTGTCACTACTAGACAGAGGTATAGTTTACTAAATAATGGGGTCCCACATGTGTCACTACTAGAGAGGCGCAACTATATAATACGGGGTGGCGGAAGCCACATCACTGTTGGCTAGGCTTATAAATGCCCCCGGGCAGATAGCCTAGTACACTACTATGAAACTATGAAACTATGAAAACTGGTGGACATGTATGAGGCAGTCACCAAGGATCTGGATGAGGGGACATCTGTGTATACAACCACCTGGACTTAGCCAAGCTATGTGACACTATCCCCCACTCGGGCAATATTGACAAACTCACCCAACTAGGAATCAACAGTAATATCATTAGAGGGGTCACTAAGTAGCTCACCGATAGAACTCATATAGTCAACATAGGGGAATCCACCTACAATAGCAGAGCTGTAACCAGTGGTGTTCCACAGGGGTCAGTCCTGGGTCATCTACTGTTTGGAATCCATTTATCCAAAGTACAAGCACAAAGTGAATGTCTGTGGCTGACAAGGTTTGCTAATGCCTGCAAACTGGGAGCAGTCATAAAATCTCCAAAATATGTCAACATCCTACAAGAGGGTCTTCATGAACAAATGATTGTTACCATAGTCATGGCCTTAAACTCCATGCAAATATATGTAATATCATTTCTATAAGTAACATCAATGTTTCTGGTAAGTAGCACATTAGTAGCAACACCTGATGTACATACTCCAGGGTGATGGGCCTGAGCACATAAGCCTGGCCACACAGATTTACTACCTTACCTTAGATCACCATGTCCCCCCAGTATTAAGAAAGGCATTATATCTTCCTCATGTCATAACTGGGGGCACTATCATCCAAATATGACATAGTTATAACCTCCATGTACTCTTCCTTGAGCAGGCCAATATTTGAGTGCAATGGTCATTTTGTCATGTACCTTTTCAAGCAGCAGTGGCAACTGTACACAATACAAAGGTTTCTCACAGGGGAACTTCAAGTCTTCAGTATCTGTCCTATGGAGATCATCTGAAATCAGTGTCACTTTAGCCTGTGTCATACAGACTACTCAGAGGTGATCTCTGCCTTGCATACGGGGCAATGTCTGACCCTGCTTTATTGGAAATGCTGCATATCTGTAAGTCAAATGGTACATGGATTACTCGATGTAAGGACCTTAACCTGCTATGTGACATTAATAAAACATGTTGGTGGCAGAGATATGTCCACCAGATTTTAATAAACCTTTGAAACAGACTCCCACCTAATGGCAAACATAGCTCCTCATTGGCCATCTTCAGATGCAATCTGTACAATTGGCTGGGTGACTGTCATTTCACCACGGGGGTTCTTCCTGTGTCCCTCTTGGGCAATATGTGCTGATTGTGTAAATAATGGTAAGAACTTGGCTAGCATTGTAAGGACCCTAGGGCTATTAGTCTAGTAAATTCCAATGATGCTATGATCCCATATGTTGATATAACATGTTCTGCCTAACAACCACACATACCAGCCTGGCTACAGTGAGAGTAGTACTACTACCAATTAATGTTTAGAGAGCAATGCATAGGACATACATACACCAAGTTGGCTGCTGCAATTAGATTAGAGCCCTTACTCATCTAATAGTACACACTACAGATCATAGCACTTAACGCACATGCCATGGCTCAAGTCTGACATTAACATCACTTTAGGTACTCTTATGCTAGATGACATCAACAGACCTTATGGTGGTCAGGAATTTGGAGCTCTGCATCACCTGCTAATGACCAAAACCCTGCCCTTTTCTAAGTCATTGTGGTGATCATACTTATTTTGTAGTGAAATGCACATACACACGCAAACACACCAAGTGAGTTGGAGTGAGATTAGAACCCCTACCTATCTAGGTCTTACACACTAAAAATCATAGTACTTATCTCATGCACCACAGCTTAAGTCTGATGTTAAGATGGCTTTAGGTAGTCTTAAGGCAGATGACATCATCAGATCTTGTGGAAGAACAGGAGTTGGGAGGCCTGCTTCAACTCCAAGGGCCAAGGAGTTTGGAGGCCTGCAGCAACTGCAAGGGGTAAAAAGTGCAGACTCATTGCAGTTTGGAAGTCAATGGGGGAATTCCCAGTTGTTTTGCAGGAAGATGCACATATGCAAACACACCAATTGGGCTGGAGTGAGATTAGAACCACTACCTATTTAGTCTTGCACACTACAGATCACAGTAATTATTGCATGCACCACAGTTTAAGTCTGATGTTAAGATGGCTTTAGGTAGTCTTAAGTTAGATGGCATCAGCAGGCCCTGTGGAAGACAGGAGTTTGGAGGCCTGCATCAACTGCAAGGGTCCAAAAACACTGTAGTTAGGAAATCAACAGAGGATTCCCAGTTGTTTTGCAGGGAGATGCACATACACACACAAACACACCAAGTGGGGCTGTAGGGAGATTAGGACCCCTACCTGTCTAGTCTTACACAGCACAGATTGCAGTACTTATCACACATGCCATGGCTCAAGTCTGTTTTATAAATGACTGCATGTGAACTATTTGTGGAGGACATAAACTAAGTCTGTGTTGAATAGCATGTGTGGCCTGCAGAGTGACATTGCTTCTTACTATCATCTGCATCTAGTAGCCTAGCAGTCAGATAACTGTTGTTTATCCTAGCTATGTGACAGCAGTAGCCATTTTTACCATATGTGGCTGTTTGCATTTGGATGGGCAAGCCTGTGGGCAAAAACAATTTGCCCTGTCAATGCGTGAGTACACAAATGTATACATTACACAACCTGTTCACTTGTTGGTGTATGTGTGGTAACATCCAGCAGGTACAGGGGGCTGTAAGTAAGTGCATTATGTATTGCTAAGCCCTTACTTTTGGTCCTTTGAACAACATTATATATGTGTCATAGTGCAGCTTTACTCACCATTATCAGGGTAGGTAGGGCAATACAGACATACACACACATATAAACATATATATTTATGTATATAACCGGGACATATATATATATATATATATATATATATATATATATATATATATAGAGAGAGAGAGAGAGAGAGAGGTGTGTGTGTGTGTGTGTGTGTGTGTGTGTGTGTGTGTGTGTGTGTGTGTGTGTGTATGATATACACACACACACATATATATATATATATATATATATATATATATATATATATATATATATATATATATATATATATATATATATATATATATATATATATATGTGTGTGTATATGGGTCTAGGACACATGCTCAACTAGCATATGTCCGAATCACAAAACATCAAACACACATAAACAAAAGCGCTTAACATCTAAAAGTGCTTCCGTGTATGTGTAGTTCAAAAAAAAATCTACATTTCTGCAAGGGGCTTTGCTCCCCCTGTGCTCCCCATACCCCCCACTTTATTATTCTCATTCCGAGATCGCACTACAGTGGGGAAAAGGGAAGTTTACCTTACCCGCACTGTAGTCTGATCTACAAAACAGGCACACATACACGGAAGCGCTTGTCGATGTTAAGCACTTTCGTGTATGTGTGTTCGATGTTTTGTGATTCGGACAAATGCTAGTCGAGCATGTGTCCGGATCCCATATATATATATATATATATATATATATATATATATATACACACACACACACACACACACACACACACACACACACACACACAGACAAATACACACATATATATATATATATATATATATATATATATATATATATATATATATATGTATACATTGTAGATATATGGGGAGAGACAGAGATGTATGTGTGCACAAATCAGCAAAAACTCATTTTGCCAAATTTCATTTCACCGAAAATAGTAGTGGAAGTGGATATGCCCTGTTCCCCACAATAGTGCGATCCTGGAGTTAGAATATATAGTTGGGGGTGTTGTAAACATAGTTTAGTTATAAGTTGTCTTTTGCAAACAGTTATTTATTTAACTTAGAAGTATACATGTCTATGGTTTAAAACGTTTAACCCCCACCACCCCTTACTAAATATTCTAACTCCAGGGTCACACTAAAGTGGGGAAAAGGCCATGTACAACTTTCGACGAAATGAGTTTCAGTGAAATGAGTTTTCGATGAGGTGAGCTTTCAGTGAAGTGTGCTGGGGAAACTGACTTTCGACCAAATGTGTTTTCGACCAAAGTAGACCCAGATATATATATATATATATATATATATATATATATATATATATATATATATATATATATATACATATACATACAGAGAAAGAGATGGTAAGAGATAGATATATATACATACATGTATGTATCTATAGACATACCTATATATTAAAAGTCATTTTGTGCAAGGAGAAACAGAATTGCACTCTGTTTAACTAAGTTTATAAGCATGCCAAGTGAGATTTTCGCTAGTTATAAACTGACACCAGCCCACACCTACCTGTACTCCAGTCCAAGATTTTGTATGTTACACAAAATTACATCTGTCCCTGTTTCTGGACTGCTGCACTTCACGCAAATTGGCTAAGATTTTTTGAAGTTGTCTGATGTAATTAATATGTGACAGAGGTTAATAATATTACAGCACACACAGACTGACAGTCTGTAAAACACAGCTTATTAATACCTCACATCCAAAAGAAGTGGATACTTCTAGATTAGAACCATAAACACCATCACACAAGCTAATTGCCCTAGTCCTTTGAGTCACAGAAGCTGCTTGACAGCCAAGGGTCATTCATCACATAATCACCTGCATAAATATGTACATTCTTATTCCTGTGTTACCTAAGACATGCAAAGTGGGCGGCCATGGTGGTGCAGCGGTTAGCATTGCAACCTCACAGCAAGAGGTTCTCCGGTTCGATCCTCTACTGGGATGCCTTCTGTGCAGAGTCTGCATATCCTCCCTGTGGTTGCGTGAGTTTCCTCCGGGTGCTCCGGTTTCCTCCTACATCCCAAAGACATGCTGTAGGTGGTTTGGACACTCTAAATTGGCCCTAGGCATGAGTGCAGGCATGTGTGTGCCTTCTGTGGAAGGCTGGGTACTGGGCTGGCAACTCAACACCGTAAAAATTCCACTGCCAATCATGAGTGGACAGGTGATCCGCTGTGGCTACCCCTAACTGGGAAAAGCCAAAAGAAGAAGACCTAAGACATACAAAGTAAGATCAATTTCTGTGTTACTTTCTTGACACTGACTTAAATGCTCATATACCATTGATGAGTTACTGTTATAGCAGTTACAAGGGAACACTGCTCTGTTGGGTCTATATTAGATATTCGAACACTTAAAAGTTCGCCTCACTAAAGAACGAACTTTAGTGATTGAACTTTTAAAAGTTCGAATATACATAAAAATTAAAAAAAATAAATAAATAAATAAAGAAAAACTAAAGGGTGTAAGCAGGGGGGCAAGCCCCCCTGCACCCCCACATGGTGTGCCCCATATTCCCGCTACTTAAATATACCAACTCCAAGATTGCACTACAGTGTAGGAAATTGGAAATTTTCCATTTCCACACTGTAGCACACTGAAGTGCAATGTCGGAGTTGGTATATTTAAGTAGTGGGGGGGTGTGGGGGTGCACCCCCCCATGTGTGAGGTGCAGCCCCCCTTCTTAAACCCTTTACTTTTTCTTTTTTTTAAAAAATATTCTTTTTATAGATATTCAAACTTTTAAAAGTTCGATCACTAAAGTTCGTTCTTTAGTGATTCAAACTTTTAAGCGTTTGATTATCTAATATAGACCCGCTCTGTTGGGGGGGGGGGACACCACCTGTTCTGCTGGGATACACAATAGTCTGACTATCATTTAACCTCACTGTCTAACATCTCTTTTGACTTATGTACCAGTAATCTGTTGCAATAGCACTGCATGAATATTCCATGCTTGAGGCCTAGTGAATATAGTGGAAGCATGATAGTGGAATAGGTATCTGTAGTCCCGTGTGGATGTCATTGCATGATAGTGGAATAGGTATCTGTAGTCCCGTGTGGATGTCATTGCATGATAGTGGAATAGGTATCTGTAGTCCCGTGTGGATGTCATTGCATGATAGTGGAATAGGTATCTGTAGTCCCGTGTGGATGTCATTGCATGATAGAGGAATAGGTATCTGTAGTCCCGTGTGGATGTCATTGCATGATAGTGGAATAGGTATCTGTAGTCCTGTGTGGATGTCATTGCATGATAATGGAATAGGTATCTGTAGTCCCGTGTGGATGTCATTGCATGATAGTAGAATGGGTATCTGTAGTCCCGTGTGGATGTCATTGCATGATAGTGGAATAGGTATCTGTAGTCCCGTGTGGATGTCATTGCATGATAGTGGAATAGGTATCTGTAGTCCTGTGTGGATGTCATTGCATGATAATGGAATAGGTATCTGTAGTCCCGTGTGGATGTCATTGCATGATAGTGGAATAGGTATCTGTAGTCCCGTGTGGATGTCATTGCATGATAGTGGAATGGGTATCTGTAGTCCCGTGTGGATGTCATTGCATGATAGTGGAATAGGTATCTGTAGTCCCGTGTGGATGTCATTGCATGATAGTGGAATGGGTATCTGTAGTCCCATGTGGATGTCATTTCTGCCCAACTATCCCACTATATTTACTTGCATAATGTACCAGGTCCATACATTCAATGACATACCATAATAACCCTAATGAGTACCGTGTAGGTTACGCACTTACCTTGCAAATACAGCAGTTGACACAACTGTAGTTCAGGGCTGACTCTGTCTGATGCAAGTAGTACACAGCCAATACATGGATAGGTGCAGGTTATGTGGGTTGCCTGCCATCTATTTTTATTACTGTATGTGAGTAGGAGTAAGGTGTCAGTCCCTAGGTCCCTAGGTTGTCAGTGAATCTGCTATGTGTTGTCTCTTAGCCAAAGCCAGGGTGTACTGAGCATGCCTACATCTGCCTACAGGGGCATCAGCAGGGGGTTCCTCCTCCAAGTCCTCCTGTGACTGTGGCTGTGGTGATCTAAGCACTGGTGGGGGATTGTGTATCCATTCCCTTAGCTGATCCTGCTGCAGCTGTTTCTGCCAGATCCAATTGTGTAGCATAGCACATACTGTGAATATCTGTGCATATGTTCCTGGAGTATACTGCAGGGCTCCACCAGGTAATATCTAGGCACTGAAACCGTGACTTCAGAAGCCCAAACACACACTCTATGATGCTCCTAGTTTGTGTGTGCCTCATTATAGTGTTCTTCCATGGGTGTGTGTGCACTTCTGATGGATGTCATCATCCATGGTTCCAGGGCATAGCCAGCATCCCCCAGTAAATGGCCCCATGGAATATCCCCCCTAGCAAATATCTGGTACAGCTGTGATGTGTGCCAGATATGGGAGTTGTGATAACTGCTAGGGTTGCCAGCACAAACATTCAGGATTATCCTCGGGCATTGCACACAACCTGGCAGTTGATGGAGTTGTACCCCTTGCAGTTAAAGTAGATTGTACCCTGCTCACCAGGTGGTGCCTTGCTGTGTACATGAGTGCAATCTATGGCACCCAGTACTTCAGGGTAGTGTGCTACATGGTAGAAGTGTTGCATATTGCTGTCCCTTGCCTCAGGGGAGAGGGGAAAGATATGTGCTCACTGGCATGTGGAAGCATAGTATCTAGGAACTGGTGGAGTATTCTGGATGCAGATGCCTGTGATACCCCCATCATGTCCTTAGTTGATCTTTGAAAAGTACCTGTAGCTAGTATGCTAAGGGCTACACATACCTTTGTTTTCACTGGGATGGGTTCCACTCTGTTAGCTCTAGCTCTGAGTTGAGGGTGGCAGAGCTTAGTGAGTTCTTGTAATATGTCCCTGTTCACCCTGTAGTGCTCTACAATCTCCAGCTCATGTAGCTCCTGGAAGGTTACCCTCATCCTGAACACTCTTCTCCTTCTTGGCCTAAGCCTATTATCAGCATTACCAGTGGCACTGAGTTCAGCATCTAGCACATACAGATGTAGCATAGCTGCAGCAGACCCTAACATAATCTCAGTTAAAATTACCATGTCTCTAGTCCAATGGTCCAAAGTATTGGGGAAATCAGAAAGTAGGGTGTATGCATACTTTATACAGGTCTGCTGTAGATCCACCATGTGTGACTGACTAATTATAATGCAATTCACCTGCCTAGACTGTAATAAACATGATTTAAAGGCCCTACTTTAGTGGATGATGCAGTGCTATGAGCCGCAATGTGCGGCATAGCTTATACACAATAATAAATATTCAGTGAATATATCTGGTTTTCATTGATTGCTGTGACGTCATCACTGTCACATGGGAAGTGTACTCATGTGAACATGTTGAGCTATGTGCCATGCCATGCAGCATAGTTTATACAGCATTCCAAAATTTTTATTGAATATATCCGGTTTTAATCACTTGCTGCCTACGTCATCACTGTGACCTGCATGTTCTATCCACACAAACATGCTAAGCTATGGCCGCGCTGCACAAACATGCTCACTGGGAACTAAAAAATCCTAAAAGTAACAGGATACACTGCCACGATGTCATCCACATATAGTGGGAATTTCAACATGGTGTAGGTGCCTACATGAAGTGGATATGAGGACAGGTTTACTCGTTTTTGCTATTCAAGAAATCCACTTCATTTGCATACATATCTTTGCTGACAGCCTGGAAACTATATGGTTCATAGCCATATGAGCTGGGTAACAGCACCGATGCAACATTGTACAGAAACAACGCAAGGTCCCATAATACATTTGTGAAAAATACATTATAAAATTTTGGTTTTCCTCTTTTTTTCTACTAAGCATGTTTGTACACTATAGCACATAATGCAAACATGCCAAAATCATTTAAAAAATTATTATTAATTTAAGTTATTCCCTTCCTCTTTCTGACATCCATAATGTTACTTTTGCACATATCTGTATGTGGTATAACATTTTTAGGGGAGGTATGTCCATATTTGTGGAGTTTTACACCCCCTTCTGTCTCTGTAGACTCCTGTGCATGGACAAATTCTGCATATACTACAGATACTGACACGGACTTTACATAGATGCCTTCCTACTTGTTGGTCACTCAACCTGCCTCATTTGCATAAGATTCACCTGCTTATGAGGTAATTTACATTCCACAGAATTTTCCCTGTTTGTGCATGCATGCAAGCTGCTACGCAGTGTTTACTGAATCTAAAAATGTTCACTCTTGTGTATGCATCACAGCGCAATGCATACATGAAAAAAAATTGAGTAGGCTCTACTGAATTCCCTCAATTGTTTATTTTGTGATTCTAATTATTTTATATTAGATTTATTATTTATAGTAAATGTGGTTTTGACTACTTGAAGTATTGATTGAATATCTTGTAGTTCTGAATACCATTCTTTAATTTTGCTTTTATACCAAATTAAAGTTTCACCATAAATGTAAGCCTTTAATGACTCCCAAATCATAACCATATTAATGTCAGAAGTGTAGTTGGATTCTAGAAAAAAATATTTCAGAAATCAACCATAGTTTAAACTCTTTAAGTTTAGTTAATGCAGGAATTCTAGTCAGAAAGATAATCTTTTAAAATTGGGTCTATATTAGAAGACCGAATGTTTAGGTGATCAAACACCTAAACATCGATCTTCTAATGTTGAAAGCAAACAACGGTGAACGGCCGATTTAATGCAGGGAAAGATTTCCCTTGGCCGTTCACCGGAGTTTGCTATTTCCCTACTGTTGAGTGATGTCGGAGATGGTATATTTAGTTAGGGAGGTGGGGGCACAGCCCCCCCACATCAGGGGGGTGTGGGGGCGAAGCTCCCCCACTTCATTTAGATGTAAATTAATTTTTTTTGTGTTGTGGCCGAGGAACATGTTTCCATGGGACGTTTGACAATGTGCGGTTCGATATTAGAAGATTGATGTTTAGGTGTTTGATTACCTAAGCGTTCGGTCTTCTAATATAGACCCTTTAAAATTAGTTTGATGGTTTAAAATAGGACAGGGAATGATATTGAAACTAGATATCTTAGAAATTATTTTCTGTGAAACTAATATTCTGTCAGTTTCAGTCTATGTACCATATTTATAATCTTGATGAGTAAAGAGCAAAGAAGACGGATCTTTCTTATCAAATGTATTGTTCAGATTAAGGGATTCTATCCATTTTTTGAGAGTTTTCACATAGGCAGACAATCTTCTATTTCTTTTATTGCTGGTATCCAATTTACCCAATATGCAATTAAAATCTCCTCCCGTAATTAAATTGTCTTTATAAGTTATTGAGAATTAAATCTAAATGCTTCTTGGCAAGACTTTGTTCCATACCAGGAAACAATAGAGATTCACTAGAGTCCATATTCTATTGTTAAACCTTAAAACAATAATGGTAAGAAAACCATCTTGGTTTTCATATTTATGAATAATTTGTGGTAGGTTTACATTTTATTAAAGTATCATGACTTCTATTCTCTTAGTTTTAAAAGAAGACTGAGCTAGAATTATGTAATTACCTGGTTTCCAAATGTCTTTTTCCATCTGTTTGATTTGTGTTTCTTGAAGAAATATCACTTGAGGCTTATTTGCATTTAAGTAATGTGTCAGATTTGATCCCTTCCTTGGATTATTTAAACTGTTAACATTTAGAGATAGTAACAATGTATCCAGCTATGTAAAGAATTGATTGCATTGTTACTTTTTTATTTTTAAAATAGATAAAATAATATGACAGGTAACAGAATGCCTCTTGAAGTTAAGGTGTGAAAAGATAAGTAATTTGGGCCTAAATAAGAAAAAAGTATAGAACAAAGATGATAAAAGTATTTTAAATAATATATATCAATTGCAAACATAGAATTACCAATATTCCTAGTCCAAATGATAAGGAAAAATCTAGCAGGCTATCTATCATTACCTAACTAATTAATAACTTTGTGAAATAGCAAAAAAGAAAAATATATATTTCATCTCTGCAGAAGAAAATGTGTTGAATGCAGATATTGATATTTTTTATAAGATTATATACTGTACATAAGAAGTCTTAATAACTTAAAAATGAATGTAAAGAAAACAAAAGATTGATGTTGAACTAATATAAAATATGAAAGAGAATTATTTCACTCTCTCTCTCTCTTCTTTATTAGTTCAGTCTCTCCATTGTTTCTTTCTGCCCCATTTTTCTAATTTCTAACTTCTTCCTTTTTCATTTTCCCACAAAGGACATGCAAATGTTAATAACATATTATGTGCATTATGCAGTGTAAATAAAGTTAGTAAATGTTAAGCTTCAGAAGAATAAAAGTTGAAATTCCTAAGTATGAAATAAATTTAATAACTGGCTGTTCTAAACTATAAGAGCCATTTGTCAATACAATTTACATTTGATATTTTTTATTCTAATACCACATTTGAATTTCTTTTAACTGCTTTCTAAACAAATAAAAAAAGTTGACAGTATTATATATATATATATATATATATATATATATATATATATATATATATATATATATATATATAATGTATATATCATTAGAATGAAAGATATAATTCAATAGTTACATTTTTATTATAGTTTTTTTTTTCTATAGTGAGATGATAGACATGAAACTGATAAGAGTGAATAACAGATTTCAATGTCAGGAGTCATGTAGTGTAAATATTACATGGAAATAACAATATACACATACTACCATCACACCTGTAAACTGAGGGCAATAATTTCATTCCTTTAAGTCAGGCTCAGAATCATTTGCATTTTTGTTTAAACTAGTTGAAGCAGTATCTGTCTTTTTTTTCCTTCATATCATCAGTCCAAGTACTTTTATCAAAAGTTATTTTCAAAGTAAGAGATGACCAATCCATGTCTTCAGATAACTGTATAAGGTTGTTATTTTTGACAAATAGAGAACCTTCCTCCAAGTTGTGAAAGATTCTTGGCCCATTTGACAGGTGTATTTTTATTTTAGCTGGAAAGATTATCTGGGATTTGAAACCATTTTGTCTAAGAGATTTCATGAGAGGCCAGCATCTATTTCTAATTCTATTGTTTTGCTTGAATAAACATTATCAAATCTGATAAAGTTTTGCATGTATTTCAAAGGAGCTTTCCTCCAAGCAGATTTAAGTATTAGTTCTTTGTCTATATAGGATAAAAAAAATTATGACTATGGATCTCAGAGGAGAGGATGAGGAAGAATGTACTTAAAGCTCTGTGAGCTCTTTCAATACCACAGGAAAACCCTTCCTAAAGATTTAGTATTTCTGGGATCCAGGAATTTAAGAATGAAGTTATTTATTTAACATTTGTTGACTGGCAAAGTCCTACTAGGAAAGAGTCTATTTTTAGTAGAGGCCAAGGGAGAAATGTTCCAGACACATGTCTTTTAAATGTGGGAGGAAACCAGAGTACCCAGATGAAACTCACACGAATGCAGGGAGGATATGCAAACTCCACACAGAAGGCACCCCAGCTGAGAATTGAACTGAAGAACCTCTTGCTTTGAGGTGGCAATGCTAACTGCTGCACCACTACACCTCCCCTTCCAATTATTCTGGAAGACCAAAAATCCTTATGTTATATCTCCTTTTAAAGCCAAGTGTTTTTTTTTTTTTTTTAGTAGAAAGTCTGTTGAGATTCATCATCTTTCAGTCTCCCATCCATGTCATTTAAAGCATTCTTCATGTCAAAGATTTTATTGTAGATTGTTGTCGCTGTAACATTTCTTTAAAAACATATTTAAGACAACTTTCTCTTAGATTTTCCAGATTCTCCTGAAAAGCTATCCATTTTTAAAGATAATTCCTGAAGAGTAGAAGCCACTAGTTCTATGCCATTCTTCAGAGAGGAATCAATATGAGAATGCTTGGAAATGCTCATCTTCACTCAATAAAACAGTCTCCAAGTAAAATTGACAGGATTTGTTTTTATAAAACCTCACAAAAATTGATAGTCGAGTAGTTAGAACTGTTATCAATTATTTTAGAATTTAAAAAAATATATATTATTTCCCTGTAATTAGCACTAATTCTGCAGAGCTCACATAGTACTGTCTTCACTTAGCTATCTTGGGTCCACCCCGCCCCCACCAGTTAAATCTTTTTTGGTTCCAGTTAACTATTATCAGAATTTGAAGTGAAAAAAATACAGGGGAATAAGTCTTTATGCAGCTAAACATTATGCTGTGCTTGGAGCCATGGCTTCTTGAAACAATTCTAGTACACACAGAGATGCCCTGGGGAAGGCTTAAGTGCAGTCTTATTTCAGGTTGCACATGAAGTGGAGTACCTCATCTACCACATTAGTAGGAAACGTGATACCCAATCTACTATATTAATAGGAAGCTTATCAGCCCTTCTACTATATTAGTAGGAAGCTTAGCACCATATTTACTTATTAGCAGGAAGCTTAGCATCCCATCTATTATATTAATAGGAAGCTCAACACCCCATTTATTATATATTAGGAAGCTCATCACCCGATCTACTATATATTAGGAAGCTTAGCACTCCATCTACTATATTAGTAGGGAGCTTAGCACCACATCTACTACATTAGTAGGGAGCTTAGTACCCCATCTACTATATTAGTTGGGAGCTTAGCACCCCATCTACTATATTAGTTGGGAGCTTAGCACCCCATCTACTATATTAGTAGGGAGCTTAGCACCCCATCTACTATATTAGTTGGGAGCTTAGCACCCCATCTACTATATTAGTAGGGAGCTTAGCACCCCATCTACTATATTAGTAGGGAGCTTAGCACCCCATCTACTATATTAGTTGGGAGCTTAGCACCCCATCTACTATATTAGTAGGGAGCTTAGCACCCCATCTACTATATTAGTAGGGAGCTTAGCACCCCATCTACTATATTAGTAGGGAGCTTAGCACCCCATCTACTATATTAGTTGGGAGCTTAGCACCCCATCTACTACATTAGTAGGGAGCTTAGCACCCCATCTACTATATTAGTAGGGAGCTTAGCACCCCATCTACTATATTAGTTGGGAGCTTAGCACCCCATCTACTATATTAGTAGGGAGCTTAGCACCCCATCTACTACATTAGTAGGGAGCTTAGCACCCCATCTACTATATTAGTAGGGAGCTTAGCACCCCATCTACTATATTAGTTGGGAGCTTAGCACCCCATCTACTATATTAGTAGGGAGCTTAGTACCCCATCTACTACATTAGTAGGGAGCTTAGCACCCCATCTACTATATTAGTTGGGAGCTTAGCACCCCATCTACTATATTAGTAGGGAGCTTAGCACCCCATCTACTATATTAGTTGGGAGCTTAGCACCCCATCTACTATATTAGTTGGGAGCTTAGCACCCCATCTACTATATTAGTAGGGAACTTAGCACCCCATCTACTACATTAGTAGGAAGCCTAGCACCCCATCTACTATATTAGTAGGGAGCCTAGTACCCTATCTACTATATTAGTAGGGAGCTTAGTACCCCATCTACTATATTAGTAGGGAGCTTAGCACCACATCTACTATATTAGTTGGGAGCTTAGCACCACATCTACTATATTAGTTGGGAGCTTAGCACCCCATCTACTATATTAGTAGGGAGCTTAGTACCCCATCTACTATATTAGCAGGAAGCTTAGTACCCCATCTACTACATTAGTAGGGAGCTTAGCACCACATCTACTATATTAGTAGGGAGCTTAGCACCCCATCTACTATATTAGTAGGGAGCTTAGTACCCCATCTACTATATTAGCAGGAAGCTTAGTACCCCATCTACTACATTAGTAGGGAGCTTAGCACCACATCTACTATATTAGTTGGGAGCTTAGCACCCCATCTACTATATTAGTAGGGAGCTTAGTACCCCATCTGCTACATTAGCAGGAAGCTTAGTACCCCATCTACTACATTAGTAGGAAGCCTAGCACCCCATCTACTATATTAGTAGGGAGCCTAGTACCCCATCTGCTACATTAGCAGGAAGCTTAGTACCGCATCTACTACATTAGTAGGAAGCCTAGCACCCCATCTACTACATTAGTAGGGAGCTTAGCACCCCATCTGCTATATTAGTTGGGAGCTTAGTACCCCATCTACTACATTAGTAGGGAGCTTAGCACCCCATCTACTATATTAGTAGGGAGCTTAGTACCCCATCTACTACATTAGTAGGAAGCCTAGCACCCCATCTACTATATTAGTAGGGAGCCTAGTACCCTATCTACTATATCAGTAGGAAGTTTAGCACCACATCTACTATTTCAGTAGGAAGCTTAGTAATAGTGAGAAATGGTACTCTGCTGCAGAAAGTGAGTATTTAGACAGTAAGGAGACCCTCCAAGCCCTGAAATGTTAGCTCTTGGGGAGTTGGTTTGCCCTGATTACAGATTATGGTCCTCCTTCTATGATTATTCTGACATAAAGATACCAAAACCAAAGCTACTTTAGTGTGCACAAATGATCCAGTCTTTCACCTTCCAGATCATGCATTAGTCAGACCACAGCCATGTGGATGCAGATGGGCTGTCACAGGTATGCATCCCATCTGCAGCCATTTTCTGAGGCTCAAGCTGATAATCCCACACAAGAGTGGTCAAATAGGATAGTCGTGGCTAATCAAGTTAAATGTGCTGGCTCAGAAATATCATATAATATGTATAGCAGTGGAGGGTCCCTTTAAGGATACTAATTCAGAAACAGGCAAGGAGGTTAGAGTGAATGAAAGATAGCTGCACAGAAAAATATTTAAAATCCAGTGCCCTGAACTACAGTAGATGCATGACATTTAAGTCTGAAGAGGGTCCTAGGAGGGGTCTTAAAGGAGTTTCATATACCATAATGAAAAAAGGCATCAGTCCAGATGGTACCATTTTTAGAGAAGACCGATAAAACCTTTAGAGGAGAAGCTAGATGAATTTATCCGTGCCTGTATTTAAGAAGAAGATACTTTGATTTATCCCTGTTGGTGAAACTCTGAAGAGAGGTGCTTTGTTGTGAGATCTTTACAAGTACTATTAATTTATTTTGCCAGTTAATGCGCAAAAAACATCTACAAGGGAATCTTGGAAACATAATAAATAATTGGCAAGGGGTCTGCAAGAGAATCTAAAGAGTGGCAATAAATAATTAGCAGGGGGTGTGGGGGTGCAGTGGGGTCTGCATCCTTGCAAAACAAATCAGTTTTAGTTTACATTGTTCAAGATTAATCCTTGGAGCATGCACAGAAACATGTCGACATTTTGTTTTCAAAGTTAATGTGCTGACATTAGCACTGTCAGTCTTTAGTGTACTCAGTATAGATCACGATGTATGTATGTGTGTGTGTGTGTGTGTGTGTGTGTGTGTGTGTGTGTGTGTGTGTGTGTGTGTGTGTGTATATATATATATATATATATATATATATATATATATATATATGGGTCTACTTCAAATAAGCGAAAGCTGACATTATTGAAACTCAAGTCATTGAGACGAGTTTGCAGAAAATGCACATAATCAGATATTGACAACATCGAATCCAGGAACACTGAAATGAGGTTATCGATGTGTAGTTAGTCGCAGCACTGTTAACATGCCTGTAAGTATGCTCTTTTCCTCATGGCAGTGCAATCTTGGAATTGGTATATTTAATCTCTAGGGGGGTGCAGGGGGAGGCTTGCCCCCCCTGCAAAAGTGGTGTTATTCAGTTATTGCACTGTTTTAATTATTTCTTGGAGTCCTGTTTCTTTAATAACATGTAGAGTTGTGGGAAGATTTAGTAATGGATGTTGTGTGTGTGGTATAGGATAAGTTCTTTATTAATGCATGAGATTAGAAAGTTTTAATTGGTTTATTGCACCATTTTTAGTTGGCAGCTTGGTTAGATATATCTGGAGAGTGTGTTTGATGTTCCAGGATTCGATTATGTGCATGTTCGGCAAACTCGTCTCGATGAATTGTGTTTCAATGATGACAGCTTTCACTGATTTGAAGTAGACCCATATATATATATATATATATATATATATATATATATATATATATATATATATATAAAACATTTCATTTTTTTTAATGAAAATAGTTCAAAAAGTTCATTGAAAAACAATAAAATCAAAAGATTTCTGATAAATTGCTTTAACCCTGAAAATTAAAAAAAAAGCACAAACATGAAATAGTTTTTACAGTGGGGGGAACCTTATGCACCCTCTCCACATCCCTTGCTACTTGTATATACTAACTCCTTGATCGCACAACAGTGGGAGAAAGGGAAGAGAAAATGAGAATTTCCCGACTGTATGCTGATCTCAGAAAAACAGAAACTGACAAAAATCTGACCAATCATAATGCATGCACACATACAGAGGAGGAGACATCATTTTTAGATTTGTACAGCAAGCTATAGTCTTTTTACAGCTTCTCAAAATAAATACCCTTTATTCTATGGCATATGTTCTAGCATATAATCAAAGACATAATACATATATTAATATTTTCATACTATTTATTTTATTTAGTTATTTAACATTCGTTGACTGGGAAAGTCTGACTAGGACAGAGCCTATATTCAGTGGAGGCCCGGGGAAAAATGCTCCAGATGCATGTCTTTGCAATGTACCTTTAAATATGTAGATGGTGATATAGAAAAGGATTAAATCACCCGTGACACAATTTTCTTTTTCTCTGACACACTTGTACCATTCTATTTCATCGATGTGTCTAAAGCAAGGATGTTTGGTGCTTTTGACTTGAGCAAAATGTTAAATCATCAAAGTCTTAAAATTAATTTGAAGAATTGTAGAGCTTATATGGCATGCCTGGCTTACACCTGTATGTGTGTGTGTGTGTATGCATGTATGTGTGTGTCAGTGTGCAAGCATGTATGTGTGTGTCAGTGTGCGAGCATGTATGTTTGTGTCATTGTGTGAGCATGTACGTGCGTGTGTGTTTGTGTGTGTGTGTGTGTGTGTGTGTGTGTGTGTGTGTGTGTGTGTGTGTGTGTGTGTGTGTGTATGTGTGTCCTGAATAATTAGTCCTGTAAGCTTTACTTTCATTATAGAATGTGTTAAGGAAATAGTGGTGCACAGCAAGTTGACTAAAGCTTCTGAAAACTAACTCAGTGGGCACTTGTACAGCTGGTGGGTACATAAACCAGATGTCTTACTACTCAAAGATGATTCAGGTCAACAGAAAGGTGATAATAAGGAGGCAATTGGGACAACTTGCCATTGCTAAGGTGAAAGACCTAATATGTCCAGCATGATATTTGTGATGCAGTTCATCCGCTGCCCAAACTGGATAATAGTGATGAGGATGAGGATGGTAATGAAGATGATACCCCTTAGCAGATGCAATGGAGTTCTGATTGTATGATGTGTCTTGCTGCAGATCATCTCTGAAGCCGTGTTGATCAGCAGGACCTGGAAGTCACCACTGGAACCAGAATAGAATATTGATTGGTCCAGAAGAACAATCCTATTACTTAAGAAATGTAAAAAATATGTTCCATAATGCAATAGCCAGGCAACACATAAAGACATTTGAGTGCATTTTATAATACCAAACAGAATACCACTTATAAATCCAAATAGCAAATCCTCTGTTTATTTTAATTTGCATATAATATTATACATAAAATGGCACAAAACTCACATTTGTAATAGCTACCATTCAGTACAGATATGTCAAACTTCTCTGCAGTAATTACTTTAATTCATTTATTTACAATATATACAGGAGGGAATTATTACTAACAAACACAGAACCATACCGAGAACAAAATCTAATCAGAAAGCTGTGTTAAAAATAAAATTCAAAAACCTGTTATCGAAAGGCTGAAGCAGCACAATTAAACAAAGTTTTTCTTTTACCAGACACTCCAGAGATATGAACACAAATTAAATATAAAATGTTATCCTGGCACCAAGCTTTTAATACATTTTAAATAGTGCTTGATTAGAACATTGTGTTTCCCAATAAAAACATTCCATCTGGCATCCCAGAACAAAAGGAAAACTCAAATAATGATTTCTTTATTGATAAGGCTATATATCATATTGCAAAAGTAACTAAACTGTTGTCCTTTACTCATATACCTCTAAGAATATCATTTGGACATTAGGGTCACAGTTCTCCATTTATTACATTTCACCTAATGCCACAAACCAATTGTGACATCACACAGAAACATTTAAATGTGATTATGCATTCCAAATTCTGATCTGTCAAACCTGGAAATAACTGTCTATTGTACTTTGAACTTAATATAAACACCTTAATGCCAGTGCATGCTGTGGATTATAAAGTTCATTAACAATATCAGACAAATCTGATCAGATGAAATAGTGCTTCATGTATAAATACCCTTCATAATCCTGGATCGTATAGTCAGATGTACCTGTAACTGTACTTGTACCTAATAGCTATTTCTCAGTAACCTCTATGAAAGATATGGACCTTTATTGCTGAAAACATGGGCTCCAGATGTAATTTAAAGAGCAGTAATTTTGTTTTGTTACATGTGCCCAAAATTTTAAACCATCAAAATTTTAGTCTTCCATTTTATGTTCAGTTTTTATGGATCAATGAGTTGTGGGAGCTGACAAGGTTACTGTTGGTTCCACATGACGTGGATGAGGCCCCCCTTTTAATTTTCAAAGGGCAATGCTGACAAGAAAAAGTATTTTATGCTTTTTTCTACCAGTAATTAACACAATTACTAATTCAAAAATAAATGGATTAGACTAAGATGTAATTGTGTGAGTTTAAAATAGCAGAGCTTTTCTTGCTGTCAGCAGATAGACTGGGGTCATACTGCTATGCAAAATATATAATTCTTTACCCTTCTCTAAAGAGGATGCTAATAATGTGTGACTCATTTGGGCCAGAAAAACTCAGTAACACTATAAAACATATGACAATTATTTTTAACACACCATTCTGTGCTATATAGCTTCCATTTTTTGAGCTATTTTGCTGAAATAATACACTGTTTTCCCATAGAATGGAAGTACCTATTGTTCAGAGCAAAAAAAATATTTATTTGTGTTTGTTTTTGTGATAATATCAGGTAATACATACAAGTAGTCCTAAATACACAACATAAAATAAGTAAACCTATTAGGGAGGGTCCAAGTAAATATAAAACTGAAGCAAAATAGAAAAAAATAGTAACTCTAGACACCTTAAAGTAAAGAACTTTTATTACAATAATAACACATGCTGCTTCAGCCACGTGTACAGTATCTGAAAAGTTTTTAGCAGCATGTTTTATTGTTGTAATAAAAGTTCTTCACATGAATTAATATATACAGAGCTGGTAGTTGTTCAAAAGATTTTTCTTCAGTTAAATTCACAACAGCTTGTAAGGGAGACATTTGTAGATAGATAGCAATGGCTATACTGGGGGAAAGGACTGCATTAAGTTAAGACATGAGTACGGAGACTTTTGGCTGAACATGACTGGTGGATGTTTATTTGTGTGAGAGTTTGTATACTGTGAGAAGCTGGCTGACTGTACACATGAAGCACACACAGCAGATGCAGTTATCAGTCAACATTTTCAAAGTAAAGATGTATTTGAATACCAAGTACGGATTTTAAGAAATTAGCAACAATATTATATAGCAGACTTGTTGATATGTTTTCAGAGACAGAGAGGTAGGATAAGGTGGGTCAGGGGCAGTTTGCAAGTATGGGGGATTTAAGGAAAATTTGAGTTGCAGTCATTATGAGAGCTGCACAAATAATACAGAGCATCCACAAAATGCAAGTTAAACGCTGCTTAATTGTATTACCTTGGTAATAAGCACTGGAGTGTGGGAAACATATGTTGCTACGGATAACTTTAATATCATAGAGAACTTCATGTGGGGAAACAACACATAATTCAAGTGCAAATGGCATTAATGAATGGAATATTGAGGCAGAAAAAGATTGCTCATCTGTATGTTTCTTTGATTACCATGTCAGTTATCTTTTTCACAGGGACCCTTTTCTGTCTTTACTGTAAGCAGAGTAAAATATAAATGTGCGGCTTTTTTCTTGCCTGTGGAATCTCTGCAATGGTCTCTACACACTGAACTGTAGTACAATATAGAGATTAGGAAAATACGATGGTCAAAGTATGATAAACTCTGGTGCGAATTTGGTTGTGCTATTCCCAGAAAAGAACAACCTCTGTGAAGTCGATAAGGGAGGAGAGACAAGTTATCAACAGTGGGAAAAGGAGACATTGGCTGACAAATGTGCAAGGGTGTTACAAAGCATATATATATATATATATATATATATGAGCTAGGAAGGCATTTCTCCAGTTGAGGGTGTAGAAATGTAGTATGGATTGGCTTAATCAGAATTAAAAAAAAAACTGATGGGGCGCTTTTTTGGCAGTGTAATTTAGGAAGGAAAATATGAGCAAGAAAGTATGGCTATCATAGGTCAGTACTAAGCTAACTGCCCTTCCGTGCCATTTTAAGCCTAGCCAATTATCCCTTGTGAGACTCAAACCCTGCACCTTGTGTTTGTAAGGCAAACACCTTAACCATTAGGCCACCCTCCCAACTTTCATTCATTTGCTATCGTAAATATTATACGTGATAAGAATTCATGTCCATATGTAGGATATAAATGGATTATTTTTTGTAGAGATTGGGTGTTAAAGTTAACAGAAAGTGTAAGCCCTTGGAAGAGAGGTGTTGTCTAAGTCTTCTGTTGCAAAACCCAGAAGAGACCTACCCACTTCATTGTAATCTGAATGGCATGGTAGTAAACCTTTATGGATCAGGTCACCAATATATGGGAATAAACTGGGACCCACATACCTGTCATGAAAATGATGTAATAGGAAAGTGGTTCAAAACATGAAGCATTACAATGTCTCCTTGGTTGTTGCCTGTGATTGTGAAAATTATTCAGAATACGTACAATCTTTGCCCTCTGATCACTACGGTTATAGGTTAACAGGTGTCCCTGAGTAAATATGACAAAGTGAAAAAAGATGTGCTGACGTATTTAATTAGATGATACATCAGAATGTGGTTTAATTTTTATGCTTTTGGAATAACAAGGCAAATATGCCATGCTTATAATGTAAGTAAATGGGTTATAGTAGGGCACTGGATTAGCACAAATATGACCTGTGCTGGTGCCTTTAAAATGGTCACAAGACTCTAGGTGTTTTAACAGAGAATGCAAACAGCAGCACCCTAAGGACAGAAGGTGTATCCTTGTGGGTATAGCCACAGGATCAGTGTAAGAGATCTTCTAGTATCTAAGTGATAGCAAGGCCATAAACAACTGGAAACCTGAAGTGATGTCATTCTTTAGCGTCGCATAAACAACTGGAAACCTGAAGTGATGTAACTTTTCTATTAAAAGAGAATAGTTTTACAATACAGCATACATGAGCTTTCAGACGATAAGATCCCATTGTCAGGAGCGAATCCAGACTGCTGTATTCACAACAACAGGTACACATAGTCAGAAAACCTGTGCAGCCTATATTGTAAAACTTATGTTGATTCAGTAAAAGGTATCCCATCACCCCTCTGGTCCAGTTTATTCTTTCAGTGGGTCAGCACACCATATCTGCTCTTCTACGAACAAAGAAGTGCTAAATACAAAATCTGGTATGCGGAGGTACACATGGCACTTATTTATACCACATTCCCAAAGTGTACATGCTTTGCATAACCTCATCTTTCATTAAAATCAGTGCCAACTCCCCAGTGGCTAGCTGTACTAATAAAACTGACACGTGAATTTTAAGTATTTTTCATCTTTAAACTTTGTTTGGTGATGATATGCTGCAAACAACTATGAGCCAACCATATAGTGTATCTAAGGCAGAAGCAAGTATATCAGGTAAGCCAAAATTGAAGATCCAATCTAAATAGATAATAATGACATTTATTAAAACAGGTGATTGAGCACTTCTGTCTCTGGATGAGACGTCATCAAAATAAATTCCAAAGGTTTTAAAATAGTCCTTCCACCAAAGGTAAAACATGCTTTGGAGGCAGTAAAATTCACACTTTGGCCTGGATTTCAAATATTAACTGGTACTACAGTTTTGATGTAATCCACAGAAAGCTGTATTTATTATTATTATTATTATAAATCAAAATATTACAACTATACAAGTTAGGAGTATGTGTTTAACAAATAACTGCACATTCACAATTAGGTAACTTGCAATATATGGGGTTCAGATTTCAAAGATTTTTATCTTATAAGATAATGTTATCTGCAGAAATGGTGGATATTTTCAAACTCTGTGCATCAGAGCGGTTTTGAAGACCATCTCCAATTTCTGCAAAAATCTGATCTGAACCGAATCATATTATAACAATGTTGCAGTTGCAGGGGTCCCAAAGATTGGGATGATAACTATATAAGCCCCAAAAGAGTTTAAAATCGGTCAATTTATTTACATTGTTGAAATGTTCAGATACTTTTTGAAGATGGATGCACCATGGAAACATGCTGTAGTTGTCGTCATATGTGATTCACTGTCACAGAATTAGGATAATGTCTGTGTGTGCTCGGACATAAGTCATTCAGTTTTGGGCTTTAAGTTATTGAGGAGGGGGAGCAGCATACTAAGTCTGTGGTGGGAAGTTGGGGGGGCAACATGGGTGGTACTATATTGGATTATTTGCAGCTAGCAAAAGCAAATGCCCTTATTAAGCAATGTGATGTTGATGAGTAGATCAAATTCAGTGTAAGGATATATGGGAATCTTTGGTTTCTGCCATAACGTGCCATGTTAATTTGTAAAGATCTACATATAGTTTACTTGGCATGCCTCTGTAGATCCATCCCTTGTGAACCTGTAATGTCTATACCTCTTACACTGTAAATGAATAGAAATGGACAAGAGAGTTTCTCTGTAATGGACACCCAAGCAGGATACAGTTACTGTCCTCTATCTGTTCATCTAATGGGTTGTACATGAAAAAGAAAGATGAATAATAATGTGTTAATTACATTTTCTGTCTTCATGTCGCTTCAGCAGAGTATTATAACTAACTTTGGTTTAAGCCCAGATGAAATATTTCTTTATTTTTATTTGGGTTTTATGCACCTTATCCACACAGAAAATGTATGCCTGTATTTTTATTTTCCAAGGCATAATGCAATGTTGTCATTTGCAACAACACACTAGGGTGTGGAAGGAATCTAAATTAGGTCAGGTGTCCAAAACATTCAGGGTGATGTTCACTTGTGACAGGTGAGTCCGTAACATACAGCAAGATGTTGAAATGTTTTCTTGTCTAAAATATGTAGTGAAGGAATAATACATATTTCTGTCATGAATGCTCATTGCACAGCATACCTCTCGACCTCTTAGAGCAAGAAATCTGGAAAAAGCCATAAATAATGGGACGATAAAAGCCCAAAAATAGGGACAATTTTTAAGTATTTCTCTTACAAACTTTGGAATTTGATAGCTTAGCAGGTTTTGTGTTAGCATGAATTTTCAGAAGACATGAAGTCGGAAACTCAAATGTCTGTCATTATTTGTGACTTTAATCTTTAATGACTTGCTAGTAGTTTGCCAAAAAACACAATTTTATAAAACAATTACCAAAAATATGAGGCAAAAATCTGGACATTCTGCAAAAATCTGGACAGTTGAGAGGTAAGATAAACTCTTTGGAATGGTTGGAAATGTTTTTCAGTCTGGAATACAATATGAGATAATAGTCTTAAAGCAGAACTTGCCTCTTGGTATGGAATGCCACCCATTTTTGGATGGTCATTAAGAAATATATAGGATATTCTTTTAAAGTACATTTGAGTTATTCAAAAACCCTATCTACATAACTAGCATTTCAACTTTAGTTAGAGTGATTTTTGCTTTTGTGTTATAGTATGTCCTCTATGGAGTTATTTAAGTGAAGATATAAACATTAAAGTACAGATATGTTTTTTTTTAAGATTTACTTTTAAAATATTTGGTTGAGAATATTACATTTCATCAACACAAACTTTACAATGTTCAAAAGAACACAGGAGGATTCATTGGATTGTTTAATGTTTCCCAAAATATGGCATGCCATAGGCAGCTGTCCGAATTAAGTTTGGTTCTGGGGACTGGACCACACAGTCTGCAAGCTGTTCATATATACACTCCATACATCCAGCTCAAAAATGTATGTGCTTTTTCCTGTGGGTAAAACTGCAGTAATAGTAGGTATTGACGGCACATACATTTTTAGGTTATGAAACCTATGACCTGACGATTCTTAAATCTAACAAGGAAGCCCATGTTTATAACAGCTGTCTTAGTCTAGTTATTAACAGCTTCTTTATAAATGGTTGATGTCCGTTTTCCCACGCACTAGTTCCTCACTACCATTGCTCTGATTTTATAATTCCTCTGCTATGTTTGTTATGATAACGGTGACGCTGCTAGACTAGAAGACCACAGGTCACACAGCCATTGTGTTACCCATTGCAAGCACTTTATCCTTTCTCCATGACAGTGTGACCAATGGTTCATATAATTAAGCAAGGGTATATGGGGAGCAAAGCTCCCCACTTAGGGGGTACAGAGTGGTTTCCTCTTCTGCAAGAACATTTTTTGACTGCTGTATGAATGGCATTTAGATAAGTTGTGATCAGTTGTAATCAACCAGTAAAGATTCCTAGTGGCTGAAAGTTGATAATTGAAAGGGGAAACTAATTTAACTATGTTAATTGATGAAGAGTCATCATAACATTTTCCTGTCAAAGGGGTCCACTTCCACTGAACCTACTTTTAAAATACTCAAAACAGATCAGAAACTTGTGCTGATGGAAGGAAGCCTTCTGATGGTCTGAAGCAGCTTTCTTTACATAAATTGGGAATTATGTCTCCATTTGTCCAGTTACCATTACACTAAGCTAGTGCTTTGGTGACAGGGGCTTTGAATGGAACTTTAGAGCAGGTAAAGCACCAGAGCCAGTGTGGTTACCATAGTGAAAAGTACTGTGTTGTTCTGCTCAGTGCAGTTGCCATAGTCCACAGTACTGTATTGTTCTGCTCAGTGTGGTTACCATAGTCCACAGTACTGTGTCACTCTGCTCAGTGTGGTTGCCATGCTTCACAGTACTGTGTTGTTCTGCTCAGTGTGGTTACCATAGTCCACAGTACTGTATTGTTCTGCTCAGTGTGGTTACCATACTCCACAGTACTGTGTTGTTCTGCTCAGTGTGGTTACCATAGTCCACAGTACTGTGTTGTTCTGCTCAGTGCAGTTACCATATTCCACAGTACTGTATTGTTCTGCTCAGTGCAGTTGCCATAGTCCACAGTACTGTATTGTTCTGATCAGTGTGGTTACCATAGTGCACAGTACTGTGTTGTTCTGCTCAGTGCAGTTGCCATAGTCCACAGTACTGTATTGTTCTGCTCAGTGTGGTTACCGTAGTCCACAGTACTGTGTCACTCTGCTCAGTGTGGTTACCATGCTTCACAGTACTGTGTTGTTCCACTCAGTGTGGTTACCATAGTCCACAGTACTGTATTGTTCTGCTCAGTGTGGTTACCATAGTCCACAGTACTGTGTTGTTCTGCTCAGTGTGGTTACCATAGTCCACAGTACTGTGTTGTTCTGCTCAGTGTAGTTACCATAGTCCACAGTACTGTGTTGTTCTGCTCAGTGTGGTTACCATAGTCCACAGTACTGTGTTGTTCTGCTCAGTGTGGTTACCATAGTCCACAGTACTGTGTCACTCTGCTCAGTGTGGTTACCATGCTTCACAGTACTGTGTTGTTCTGCTCAGTGTGGTTACCATAGTCCACAGTACTGTATTGTTCTGCTCAGTGTGCTTACCATAGTCCACAGTACTGTGTTGTTCTGCTCAGTGCAGTTACCATAGTCCACAGTACAGTATTGTTCTGCTCAGTGTGGTTACCATAGTCCACAGTACTGTATTGTTCTGCTCAGTGTGGTTACCATAGTCCACAGTACTGTGTTGTTCTGCTCAGTGCAATTACCATAGTCCACAGTACTGTGTTGTTCTGCTCAGTGCAGTTACCATAGTCCACAGTACTGTATTGTTCTGCTCAGTGCAGTTGCCATAGTCCACAGTACTGTATTGTTCTGCTCAGTGTGGTTACCATAGTGCACAGTACTGTGTTGTTCTGCTCAGTGCAGTTGCCATAGTCCACAGTACTGTATTGTTCTGCTCAGTGTGGTTACCATAGTCCACAGTACTGTGTTACTCTGCTCAGTGTGGTTACCATGCTTCACGGTACTGTGTTGTTCTGCTCAGTGTGGTTACCATAGTCCACAGTACTGTGTTGTTCTGCTCAGTGTGGTTACCATAGTCCACAGTACTGTGTCACTCTGCTCAGTGTGGTTACCATGCTTCACAGTACTGTGTTGTTCTGCTCAGTGTGGTTACCATAGTCCACAGTACTGTATTGTTCTGCTCAGTGTGGTTACCATAGTCCACAGTGCTGTATTGTTCTGCTCAGTGTGGTTACCATAGTCCACAGTACTGTGTTGTTCTGCTCAGTGCAGTTACCATAGTCCACAGTACTGTATTGTTCTGCTCAGTGCAGTTGCCATAGTCCACAGTACTGTGTTGTTCTGCTCAGTGTGGTTACCATAGTCCACAGTACTGTATTGTTCTGCTCAGTGTGGTTACCATAGTCCACAGTACTGTGTTGTTCTGCTCAGTGCAGTTGCCATAGTCCACAGTACTGTGTTGTTCTGCTCAGTGTGGTTACCATAGTCCACAGTACTGTATTGTTCTGCTCAGTGCAGTTGCCATAGTCCACAGTACTGTATTGTTCTGCTCAGTGTGGTTACCATAGTCCACAGTGCTGTATTGTTCTGCTCAGTGTGGTTACCATAGTCCACAGTACTGTGTTGTTCTGCTCAGTGCAGTTACCATAGTCCACAGTACTGTATTGTTCTGCTCAGTGCAGTTACCATAGTCCACAGTACTGTGTTGTTCTGCTCAGTGTGGTTACGATAGTCCACAGTACTGTATTGTTCTGCTCAGTGCAGTTGCCATAGTCCACAGTACTGTGTTGTTCTGCTCAGTGTGGTTACCATAGTCTGCAGTACTGTGTCACTCTGATCAGTGTGGTTACCATGCTTCACAGTACTGTGTTGTTCCACTCAGTGTGGTTACCATAGTCCACAGTACTGTATTGTTCTGCTCAGTGTGGTTACCATAGTCCACAGTACTGTATTGCTCTGCTCATTGTGGTTACCATAGTCCACAGTACTGTGTTGTTCTGCTCAGTGTGGTTACCATAGTCCACAGTACTGTGTTGTTCTGCTCAGTGTGGTTACCATAGTCCACAGTACTGTGTTGTTCTGCTCAGTGTGGTTACCATAGTCCACAGTACTGTGTTGTTCTGCTCAGTGTGGTTACCATAGTCTGCAGTACTGTATTGTTCTGCTCAGTGCAGTTGCCATAGTCCACAGTACTGTGTTCTTCTGCTCAGTGTGGTTACCATAGTCCACAGTACTGTATTGTTGTGCTCAGTGCAGTTGCCATAGTCCACAGTACTGTGTTGTTCTGCTCAGTGTGGTTACCATGCTTCACAGTACTGTGTTGTTCTGCTCAGTGTGGTTACCATAGTCCACAGTACTGTGTTGTTCTGCTCAGTGTGGTTACCATAGTCCACAGTACTGTGTTGTTCTGCTCAGTGCAGTTACCATAGTCCACAGTACTGTATTGTTCTGCTCAGTGCAGTTGCCATAGTCCACAGTACTGTGTTGTTCTGCTCAGTGTGGTTACCATAGTGCACAGTACTGTGTTGTTCTGCTCAGTGTGGTTACCATGCTTCACAGTACTGTGTTGTTCTGCTCAGTGCAGTTGCCATAGTCCACAGTACTGTGTTGTTCTGCTCAGTGCAGTTGCCATAGTCCACAGTACTGTGTTGTTCTGCTCAGTGCAGTTGCCATAGTCCACAGTACTGTGTTGTTCTGCTCAGTGCAGTTGCCATAGTCCACAGTACTGTGTTGTTCTGCTCAGTGCAGTTGCCATAGTCCACAGTACTGTGTTGTTCTGCTCAGTGTGGTTACCATAGTCCACAGTACTGTGTTGTTCTGCTCAGTGCAGTTGCCATAGTCCACAGTACTGTGTTGTTCTGCTCAGTGCAGTTGCCATAGTCCACAGTACTGTGTTGTTCTGCTCAGTGTGGTTACCATAGTCCACAGTACTGTGTTGTTCTGCTCAGTGCAGTTGCCATAGTCCACAGTACTGTGTTGTTCTGCTCAGTGCAGTTGCCATAGTCCACAGTACTGTGTTGTTCTGCTCAGTGCAGTTGCCATAGTCCACAGTACTGTGTTGTTCTGCTCAGTGTGGTTACCATAGTCTGCAGTGCTGTGTCACTCTGCTCAGTGTACCATTGAAGAAACAAAATAGCTTTTGTACTAATGGAAGAGAATGAACCACAACATGCCAACAACCATTCAAGTAACACTCTGTGCTTGCCTTCTACTGCTGTTGAAATAAGAGTGCTTCTTTAATTATCCTGTGGAGGACATTTTAATGTGGCCACAGTGTGATGCAATATGGTGGGTAAAACTTAATGTCAGTTAGGACAACAAATCATAATCACTTAATGCAAATAGGAATTCAAATGTAAACCTCCTGCTCAACATGGCCTTCAATGTCTTTGTCTGAAGGGGTAAATCTCCTACAAAAGCCCAAGCATTGGGTTATACCTTAATACCTTCATACTAGCTATGATCAATTTTGATACTGATGCACCATGGGGAAAAGGCGATTACATAACTGGTCATCAGAGAACTCATAACTTCCAACTAAATTTTAGATGAGGAATATGCAGTTGAAGAAGCATCTCGTGTACATTCCATTTTTTCCAACAAGTGGACATAACTAGGTATTATTACTAACGGACACACATGCTTCTATCATTCCAGATGGGATCATGAGTGGAAGCACAGAAAACATTACAATATACTGCATATAAATCAGATTATAACTGATTTGAAAAGTATGCAACTATTATGCTGGGAAACAATTATAGAGCATAATTCATCAAAGGTCAAGTAGAACCTAACTCCACTAAACTCTTATTGATGCCTAAAGGGCAACAGTGTTCAAATCAGACTCATGGGCAAAGTGCCACACGCACATCATGAGATGCCAACGGGCCTAAAATGTTATGAGTACTTGTAAGTGCCTCACATAACATAATCTATCTAATCATATGATAGTATAGGGTCTTCAAACCTGAGCTCTTCAATGGTTCAATAATATATAATGAAGCAAAAAGTCAAGGGTGGGTATAACAGTAAAATAATCATGTGCCTGAAAACTTTGGTAGCCATCCATAGCTGTGTGTAAAACATAAATTTATACAGTCAAATGGTTTATATTTAATTTATAATTGAGGAAAATAGAAAAATGCAGTAGAATATGTCATTAAGATCACTTGTAAAACTGGACATTTTAGGTGTAACCCCTTCTAAATCTAAAGGATTGCAGAGTATAAAATGACATGGGGACAGCTTAAAATAAGGGGTCTGTTTAGAGAGTGATTTTGATGCATCTAAATTGCCACTTTTACTGCGTTTTAAAAATATAGCACTTGGAAGATTCGTCGACTCACGTGTTTCAAATGTGTATGTAGACTAGACCTTGTCATGTAACTAAGAAGTAATATACTGATGTGGGAGTGGTGTTTACAACGTTTTGTAAGAAGGAAGCAGTACTATAATTTCAGAAGTACATTTTTCAGTGGAAATATCTGCAAAACCTTATACCAACTGGGACACTTTTTGAGATGTTGGGGGACCTCCCTGAAAATATTTAATATATTTGAGCTGTGGCCTATAACTCCAGATCAGGAAAAGTACACATTAAGGGGAAACATATGCAAAACCTTAAGCCTTCTGGAACACATTTTGGGATTTCAGGAGATCTCACTGATAATATTTTAATCTATTTGAGCTTTGAGATTTAACTATGATTTCTCACATGTTCTGTTAATTTCTGTTAAAGAAAGATTATATTGTTTCATTGTGTTATCTGATTTTCCCTTACATTTAATATATGGAATGTCAGACATAGTCCTAACAGAATATGCAGACAATAATATTCAATTATACAATTTCAAGACCTATCACCTATATGAACAAATAAAAGTCCCTTTATCAACATATAATCCACAATGGCTTCTTGATGCTGTGAGCAATCATGACAATAAAGTGTTATCAATGCTTATTTTTGTATATTGGAGCTATACAAAAAAAATCAATTTGACAATTAAATACGTATTTTAATAATATTTGGTCTACATTATTTTAGATACGTACATATTAAGTGGCAAATTATAAGTTTTGAAAATTGAATGAAGGCAGTTGTACTTCAGAAAGACAGTTAAGCTTGTGTAAGGAGGCTTATATTTGACAGTTTGGTTTGATACGTGTAGTCAGTGATCAGAAAAAAAAGAAGAAATGATCGTGCAATATGCTCCTTTATTGCACGGGTTACTGAAAAGGCCTTAAAATTAACTTCTCTGATTATTAGATTCATACTATTAATAAAACATTAATTTATAGCACAGGTAGAGTAAAATAATTAAATTCATCTCGGAATGATAAGACGCAGCAAAGTGAAGTGAAACTTGTTCAGAAATATGACGTCACTAAAGAAACCATGCCTGAAAATTCTGGTTTGTTCATTTACCATCCAACACTCACATTATCTTACCATACAAAATGCATGTGACTCACAAGGCCAACAGACTGTTACCACATACACTGTTCTTATTAAGCGATGATATTATCGTAATCTAAAGATGCAGAAGAGAAAGATAACCATTACTCTTCCTTTTCTGGTTACCTTTCTGACCTTTACTGGTTACCTGTTAGTGTTCCAGACTCTAGGAGAAAACGTCTGTATTTAGGTATAACAGCTAATATATATTGTCAAAAATAATCTCTTTAAATTTTGAGTAAATTAAATATCTTAGCACCAGGTTAGTTTGTTGCCACATTAAAAAAAGCATGAACAGAAATATTTTAGCACTGATAAATAATAAAGACAGGGCGTTGAAATCTACAATATTGTGGTTATCTATTTTTATTCTATGGTGTTCTAACTTTTGGGAAGCTTAGCAGTTGCCATGGTAACCAGTCTGCAACCATCATAAAGTGCCTTTAAACGTAGATAGTAGGAATGAAGGCAAGAATGAAGATCTAAAAACCCAAAGCGTGCTGACTTAGCAGGTCGCTGGTGCAGAAAACTGATGACACAGATCCGTGTGAAAAGCAGTGTATTGATCAAATGTGCTCATAGCACAGAATGTTACATTACGCTGTGAGTGAGTCTTTCACAGGAATTATTTCCTATATTCAGGCAGGTACAATAAAACTGTAGGAAGAATAAACATGAGCTGCAATCTCAGTGAAACTGACTCATCAGGGGTTCTGGTGAGTGATCAGTTCATACCTGTGATGACTGCACAATTGTCTTACAATGACACATTCAATTTCCATGCTATAAAGTCCCACAATGAACAATTCTGAAAATTTTGAAGACTAGCAGAAAGCTAAACCCAGATGGTCAGAGCTTCATTTGTGGAGCATTGCTTATTGTGTGTTCTTATATTTCTACTGAGAGAAGAAAATTATCCCAGTGTTATGGCTACCAGCACAGCTTCCTGGGGGACCAACCAAATTAGCAGGGATACCTTCTCCTCTCTTACTTCTGGGAGTATTTTTAAAATAATCTATGCTTTTTCTCAGTGATGCTCTGTTAGTAAACTGTGAAAATAACAACTTGATTCTAGCAATTGTCATGGTGTGTGCTAGGGTTTAGCATACAACTGTATTGTAAGCCAACAAAATGGAGGCCAAGATTCCATAATATGGGCACTTCCTTACTTTACCACATAGTCTTACAAATTCTTTAACATCTAACTGTAAAAGCGGTAGAGATATACATAAAAAACATGGACCCTGACATGTTTTCAAACAAATTTTACCAGCAGAGTATATGTCCCCCCTCAACAAGCACTATACTATAATACCATTTCATAATAGGAACACTGTAGAAAAAAAACACTTAAATACCAAGTTTTCCAGCCATGAACTACTAAGCTCCTGAAATGGTTATGTGGCACTTACCTAGGTCAGGCATTCAACTTATGAAACAGTGACAGGTCTTTATCTACAATAATGTCTTCCCATTCTTTGTTTGATGTAACCAACATCCCACCAAAGGGTAACCCATACAGGCGATGCACAGTAAATGTAATAGTACCATAACTTCACTATATTTTAGTGATCTTTACTAAGTGCCATCCCATGCTAATAATTATTGCTGTGGTGCAGAACACATTTTAATGGTGTTTTATTCAATGTTTGCATTTAGGTATCAGAGTTCAAGCAGCAACAGAGCTGATACGCACAAGAACAACAGGAAATTCAGGTAAAATGTCAAAAATAAAATGAAGACTAGGAAAACTGTGCAACATAATTCGTAGATGTTGAATCCTCTGCCTCATAGATCAAGAGTTCAGTCCTGACCTTTAGTCACTGTCTTTGCAGAACCTGCATGCTCTTACCATATGAGACAGATCAGTTCACATAACCCTATTAACAAAAGATTAAATTAAATCATTAAATCAAAACATTTTTATTGCAGAAGTGTATATTGATGTTATGTTGAAGAGACAATACAACATACCATGATCTAGTCTTAGTGGTGTTCTTGCAAGTGGAACCGTTTTGTCAGCAAGTAAATTAACAAATGACAAAAACTCAACAGGATATTACAAATCAATGTTGCTTCAAAGCCAGTGACTCTAATCAAACATTAGTTCACCTCTTGCAATAAAATTTTATAAATCTGAAACACTTTTTTTGCAACAAATTTCAAACTGTTATATTTTTTTCTGCAGCCTCTGAAGATGAAATATACTGAAACATATTGCCTACATCTTGGTAGGACACTTTTACTGAATCAGATGCTCAGGACACGGAATATGCTGCTTTTAGAGTAGCTCAAAAGAACCACAACTGGTCCCCAAATACTACAGTTTCATAAAGGAAAATCAAAATATAAAGTTTGTTTAAAAAAGTTTTTACTTATTAATTCATTTGTGCTTCTTCCTGTGTGACATTTGGCTGGGCATGTCTCCTTTCGTCTTCTTCATCTTTGTCTATGTTCCTTCCTGGTACATCACTAGAAACTGTCCCCAGCACTTTGGCACTGTGCTCCTGAGCCTTTGCCCTCAGAGCAGCAATGCTGTTTTCTCTCAGTTCCTCTTTGGAGATGGGAGACGTGGGATCTTTGCCTTTGTCTTCTTCTTCCTTTTCATTCTTGTCTTGTTTTTGGATGACTTGATGTTCCGTTTCAATCTTCCGCCTTGTCTCGGCTGCTGCTTCCAAAGATTTCTTGTGCATCCCTAAAAAGAATTGTTGGTATTCGGATTTAGAAAATCGCCTGGTCATTGGTAAGCCATCCTGAACTGAAAACAGTAAGCAAAAAAAACAAAGAGGTCAGGGTAAGAGCAGAAACCCTCACCTTGAAAAGGTATTATTGTTAGCTCAGTATAACCTTAATGATAGCCTCAGATGAGGCAAGGTGATTGAACAAATGCTGACAAAGATACAAGTGACAAAGTAACAGGCAAAGGGCTCATTCTGACTTTCTCTTCCTACTCCTGCAGCCAAATATGGCAAGAAAATCACATGTTTTAATGGGATCCAATGGAATATCAATTATTTAAAAGAAATCAAGGCTTAAGATAGGCTTCATGGAGTGGATGAGTAAATATTGCACATTGTTACCTGAAAGACTTAAAAGTTATATGAAGTGGCAAATGCTGGCATCTGTTAATTATGTGAGTAGAGGTTTAAACACTTTGAAATCAATTATCCTCTCAAAGACAGTTATAGATTGCTTATTCATCTGAATGGTACCACCAGTGGCCAAATTAAGGGCAGTACAAATCAAAGAATAAAACAAAAAAGGAAAGCGTTGCAGGAGCTCTATTTCTTTCCACATACTTTTGACAGTACACTGTTGCAATACAAAAATAAGAATGGAGCACTTAATCTACCAGAGTCAAGGCAGGGCATGTGTCCAACTCATCATTAATCCAGACTTGATTAGCTGTCTGGAAAATGGAGGGTTACCCAGTGGAATGATGAGTAAGTGGCTGAAAGGATATATATAACGCTTGAGGAGAAATAGAGTGTAACAGCAACCCCCTAATGGAGATTAGATGGGCTGTTACATTTTAATAATGGCAGAGAAGCTCTTGTCAGCAGGAAAATAAGGTGTTTCAAGGCATGTATAAGCCCTGCCTGTATTTGGGTCTTTGGGCAACCATGATGCTTCAAACAAGAGAGGTCAGCTCACCAGAAAAAGCAAATTTACCTACCATTGCCTTCATAAACATGAAACCACTATGCTCTACCTCTATAGTTACCAAATAACTGATCAGGTTTAATTCCACTCAGTGGTCTTCCCCATTAAAAGCCAATCAAATATGCACATAAACTCTACTATCTTTAAGGATTTCTCTAAGGCAGACTTACAACAACTAGCTGATGGCCTGTTGCAATTCAACTCCCCCCCAAGTACCCTGTGGCCAATTCCACTGCATTTGCAGAAGAAGTCTATGCTCATCTTAATGACTGTTTTGATACACTGGTTCCCATGTGCCACAAATATAATGCAAATTAAGGAGCAAACTCCTTTGGTGGACTCTGGGTATAAACAAACTATACAACACAATAAAAAAATCCTCATCTCTAGCAGCAAACAGAAAGTCTCTTATTATTTAGAAAATCATCTGGTCATTGGTAAGCCATTCTGAACTGAAAACAGTAAGCAAAAAAAAACAAATATGTCAGGGTAAGAGCAGAAACCCTCACCTTGAAAAGGTGTTATTGTTAGCTTAGTATAACCTTAATGATACCCTCAGATGAGGCAAGGTGATTAAAATACCAATGCAAACACTTCCACACAAAAAATGTAAACCTTCCATACTTTGTTGTGTACTTGGAAGCCACGGAGATGTCTTCACACTGTTCCTTTGTATACTTCCTTTCCATTCTCTCTTGACAATCTTTTCTAACTTGATCTGATCCACCAAGCCTACGTATGAAATGAAAATCACCGCCTCTAATAAAGACAACTGTAATGCATTCAGCTATGTAAATAATCTCACATTGTATCAAGCTGATCCATAACAATATCACCTATTCAAACACTGAGGACATAGCTAACATGTTAGAGGACATACTGAGTTCAACCCCCCCCCCATCTCCACCTCCCCTCCATCCAAACTACACATTGTATATACCCCGCCCCCAAGATAACCTTTGAGCAAGTCTTAAAAGTACACTTTGAGGTAAAAAAAACACTAGCTATGTAGGGCCTGACAATCTACCAGGGTGTCTCCTTGTCAGTATGAAGCACGGTCTCACTGAACTTCTTTTGAATCTGGTCAGCGTGTCAATTACATTTATCCCAGAGGCTTGGAGAACAGCTGTGGTCATACCCCTTCATAAGAATGACCCAACCACTGATGCAGGAAACTACAAACCAATACGCCTTACCAGCATTTTCTACAGGACAATAAAACATATAATTATGGACCTTGTAAACAAGGACACTGGCAACCTGAAATCACTTGACTCAAATCAGTTTTGGTTTGTAAAGGATAGATCATGCTTACACAGTCTTGTGAACCCCTTTGAAAAAGTCAGCAAGGCTTTGGATGAGAGGGGAGTGGTCCACACCAGAGACCTCAATCTGGCTAAGTCCTATAACACCATCCCACTCCCTGTATTGTAGACAAACTAATCAAACTAAATCTAAATCCATATACAACCTGATGTATAGCCAACTGTCTTAGAGATAAAACTCATTAAATTAAAATCAGTGGTGCCCTCTCTCTCCACCAAAATGCAAATTACCAGTAGGGTTGTCCAGGTCTCTATGCTGTGTTCGCACCAACTTGATATCTGTTTCACTGATGCAAAGGGTCAATGACTGACAAAATATTTGGATGACTATAAACTTGGAGCTCTCATCAACTCGCCTGTTGACTCCCAAATCCTACAAAAGGGGTCCATTGCATGCAAACACATGGTACCAGGACCATGGTTTAAGGATAAATGCAAAAAGTATGGCACTGTGTTTTTTGATAACCACTGGTATCCTTGCACCTATCATATATAAATATTCCCTCAAAATCAATACAGTTATTAGGGACCTGGGCATATTTGTAGACAATAAGCTTACCTTTGATCACCATTTCTCTGTGTTAATTAGAGAAGCATTCTACCCCATCCAGCTGATTATGAAAAGTACATCTTCCCAATCCAGGAATGTTATCAGTCTTCTCAACACTTCTCTTAAAAGGCTCCTTTTGGTATTTAACTGTCCAAACAAATGATCCAACTCAAAAGACCACAATACTTCACTAAGAATGCCTGGCTTGTAAAGCCTTAAGTGACCTTGTCCAGTATGACCTTTGACATGTCCACTATGACCTTTGACACTTCCACTAAACACATAATACCATAAACACCCAAACTAGAATCTTAATCTTCCAGCAGAGCATAAATAGAAAAAGAAACTGTTTTTCCTTTTTATTGGATCTTTTTTATTTTGTTATGGAAGAGGACAGATATGTAGATGTAAAACAGGCATATTAAAACAGTGAAGAAATATACAAATACTGTTGAGGAAATAATAGAATGGAAGGTATAGAAAAGGATGCATTAGAAACATATGGAGATGTTAGATAAAGCTTCTAGTAAAGTAAAAGAAGACAGTTCACAAACAAATTATCTTTGCTATATATTTTATAAAAGTTTGCAAATATGACAAAATATCACTTTGAAAAGTTTATTTCTAAAAGTATCAATTGTATAGGCAGGGTTTAGGGAATAGAACATTTGGTGGCAACATTTTAAAGTTGATATGAAATCAAAGAAAATTAAGTTGTGTGTAATTGGTGGTCCTTGTCTTCAACCAGTATTGACTACAAATTTTTATTAAAAGCAATCAAAACGAGAAATTTTAAAATCTGCCATCTCGTTGCATTCTCAAAAACTTGGTCCCAATTACTTCTCTCTTTCCTATAATATCTCCAACGATTGCTACCTATCTGACAATAAAATTCTCTGACATCTGCATTGGGAATAAAAATACCAATGCAAACACTTCCACACAAAAAATGTAAACCTTCCGTACTTTGTTGTGTTCTTGGAAGCCACGGAGATGTCTTCGCACCATTCCTTTGTATACTTCCTTTCCATTCTCTCTTGACAATCTTTTATAACTTGATCTGATTGATTCTTATAGTTATCATGAAGTATATGTCACATGCCCTAATGGTAGGAAAGGCAGTCTCTAGTCTGCAGTCCAAACCTCTGATTGGCCTCATCTCTATTACCTTTCCATCCATAATTATTTGCTCCCAATACCTTGGTTGCTTTCACAAATTCTCTACAGAGTACTTTTTTAGTAATAAATAAAAACAATAGGTTACTGACCAAAGTTCCAAAAGCTTTAATAAACTCTAGCCCCTTGGCTAACAAGCTTTAATAAGTAAAAAGACAATCGTAAAACACATACACACACACACACACACACACACACACACACACACACACACACAACACACACACACACACACACACACACATATATATATATATATATATATATATATATATATATATATACACAGATACAAATCTAAAATTAATGAAATATATTTTCTTACAACCTATGTTCTTAGTTATAAAGGGATTTATTTAGATACCATTGGCAATTGTTGGTTAGAAATTGTGAGCTTTCTAAGATATTAGATAAGGTTCCTTCTGTTTCCTATAAACGTGGCCGAAGTTTGGGGGACATGTTAGTTCACAGTAGTTTTATTTCCCCTTGCTATCCAAATGCGTAGACATCAATCACTAATAGCTACTTTCCCCTGTGGGAGTTGTACTTAAATTAATAATATTAAATCTAGACATGTTAGTACTTTTAGATATAACATAATTTATGTCCTTAAGTGTCCGTGTAATTTTTTTCTGTATAGGAGACAGTTAGAGAGCTTTCAAACTGAGGCTTCAAGAATATATAAGAGATGTTAATAGACAAAAACTTGACAGTCCGGTTTCCTATCATGAAATTGAACATTAAGAATGCCGAATACTGGAAGGCTGAACTTGGTAGTTCGAAAGTTGAGAATGTCGAAGCTGCGGAAACCCAAATTCTTTCCCAGGGAAAGAATTTGATTGGCCGTTTTTGCAGCTTCGACATTTTCGGACCGGATCAAGGTAAGTGTACGAACGGGTAGTGATGGACTTTAGGGTTAGGGTGCTGGTCAGGTAAGTGTGCGACAGCGATGGATTTTAGGGTTAGGGCGCAGGTCAGGTAAGTGTGCAATAGTGACGGACTTTAGGGTTAGGACGCGAGTCAGGTAAGTGTGCGATAGTGACAGACATTAGGGTTAGGGCGCGAGTCAGGTAAGTGTGCGGTAGTGACGGACTTTAGAGTTAGGGCTGGGTTAAGGATAGTGCATAGATAGTGGTGTATGTTAGGTTTAGTGTAGGTTTTGAAGGTGTTTGATGTGATTGTGTTATGTGTGTGTTTTTTGGAACAGCAAATTTTTTCCCTTGGAAAAAAATTCACTGTTTTGAAGTTTCGATGTTATCCAAATTCGTTCTTCCAAGTTCGAACTTATGGTGTTCAACATTTTGAAAGTTCGATTTCGTGATATAGACCCAACAGTCCTAAAGTCTTGTATTTATTTTTATTTATTTTATTTTACATTTGTTAACTGGGATAGTCCGACTGGATATATGTCCATTTTCAGCGGAGGCCCGGGGAGAAAAGCTCCAACAAAAACAGCAACATAAACATAAACAAAAGACAAAAACAATGTACAAAAGTATTGGGTTGCTTGAAGAAGTGACGAAAAACATTTTAGAACATGGAGTCAGAAGTTGACATTACTAATATTGTCATAGGAACCACAAGCTAACATCGTTAGTAAGTGAGAGTGAAATGTATTAGTTAGAAGGAGAGAATTATGGCTAATACATTGTGTAGAGTGAGGATTAGCCAGGCTTGGTACAGTAGCAGGACCTTTTTGACCCCAGGTGTAGTTTAAGCTTGGCTTTGAAGTGATTCAGGGAAGAAATTGAGGTAATCTCAGGGGGTAAAAGGTTCCAGGTTCTACCTAGGGAGTTGGACAGGAGAGAGTCACCGGCTAGGTTATTAGTTTTGTAAGTCTGGATGAGGACTTTGTTGGAAGAATGTAGTGGTCATGGATTGTTATACAGGGTGACTAGGTGTTTGAGTGAAGGGGTGTTTTCAGGGGTGTATATGATTTTGTGGGCTATGATCAGTTGGTTGTATAGCACTAGACTAGGAAGTTCGAGCCAACCGAGCTGAGTTAGATTGATGCAGTGATGTGTTCTAAAAGGGAGCCCAGTGGCGAATCTGGCAATGTGATTGTAACAGGTAGTAAGTTTATTTAGATTGGACAATGTGATTGTAACAGGTAGTAAGTTTATTTAGAATTGGCAATGTGATTGTAACAGGTAGTAAGTTTATTTAGAATTGGACAATGTGATTGTAACAGGTAGTAAGTTTATTTAGAATCTGGACAATGTGATTGTAACAGGTAGTAAGTTTATTTAGAATTGGACAATGTGATTGTAACAGGTAGTAAGTTTATTTAGAATCTGGACAATGTGATTATAACTTGTGGTAAGTTTATTTAGATTGGACAATGTGATTGTAACAGGTAGTAAGTTTATTTAGAATCTGGCAATGTGATTGTAACAGGTAGTAAGTTTATTTAGAATCTGGCAATGTGATTATAACAGGTAGTAAGTTTATTTAGAATCTGGCAATGTGATTGTAACAGGTAGTAAGTTTATTTAGAATCTGGCGATGTGATTGTAACAGGTAGTAAGTTTATTTAGAATCTGGCAATGTGATTATAACAGGTAGTAAGTTTGTTTAGATTGGACTTATTGTTATTTAGAAGAAGAGGGGATGCGTACAGGAGAGTAGAGAGAAGATGAGAACGGGCAATGGCTACCTCGGCTATGGGAGTTAGAAAGGTCTTTAATCTGTACAGTGGACCTAGTTTTTTATTGATGGTTTTGATCAATTGGTTAACGTGTAGGTCAAACTTTAAGTGGTTGCCAATAGTGACACCTAGAAGTTTAGTAGGTGGGTTAGGAGAGATAATTGTGCCATCTTTGGATTTGATTGTGAAGTTTATGGGGAGGGACTTTTGTGTTGGTAGGAATATAAGCATTTTAGTCTTTTTGGGGTTTAGAATCAGGCAGTGGTTGGATAGCCAGTTTTCTATCATGTTGAAGGTTGTTTGGGTACTTAGCTGTAACTCTGTAGGGGATGTAGCTGAGCAAATTAGTGTTGAGTCATCTGCGTATTGGATGCAGTTAACTTTAGGAATGGCAGTGTGAAGATCATTGATGAAGATGGAGAATAACAGAGGACCTAGTATGGACCCTTGTGGAACACCCAGGTTGTTTGGTAATAGGGTGGAAAGTTTAGAGTGCCAGAGTACGGCTTGCTGTCTACCACTTAGGTAGGAATCAAACCATTGAAGTGATTTTAGATCTAGACAGAGTGATTTTAGGGAGTGGATTAAGAGTTGGTGATCCACCATATCAAAAGCTTTGGGCAGGTCCAGAAATAGGGCTGAAGAGATATGGTTGTTATTACGATGAAAGTTAATGGCGTTAGAGAAGGCTAATAGGGCTGTAGTGGTGCTGTGGTGAGGTCTGAAGCCGTGTTGAGTGTCTGCCAGGAGGTGGTTGTTTATTAAGTGTTGCATGAACTGTTTTTGGATACATTTTTCCATTATTTTGGCTGGGGGAGAGAGTACGGCTATTGGCCTATAGTTGGATAGTTCAGTAGAGCCTCCCCCTTTATGGAGAGGGATGACATAAGATATTTTCCAGATATTACGAATATTAGCTTCTATTAATGTGCGATTTATAAGTACTGAGATTGGATAGGCAATGGCGTCATCAGATTTTTATAGGTATTCAGCTGGAAGGTGGTCAGCTGCGAGTGTGGTAGGTTTTAGTTTTCTGAGTAAGGTGTGGATAAATGATGTAGCAATTGGTTGGAAGCTAAATTGTGGAAGATTTTTAGAGGTGGAGCTGTTTGGGCTGTAGGGGCTAGGGGGCAAGTTGCTAGCTAGGGTGTGGATAGTCTCGGTGAAGAAGCGATTAAAACTGTCTGCAACTACTTCTAAGGGTTTATCGGTGAGGGCCTCAGGTACAGGGGTAGTCATTTTGCCAGGGTGTATTAGATTGTTTAGTCCAGCCCAGAACTTTTGAGGGTTATTTTGGTTAGAGGATTGTAGATTACTGTAGTATTGTTTTTTGTCAAGTAGTGTAAGTTTTTTAGTTTCATTCCTAAGTTGCCTGTATTCAATTTGATCCTGAGGGAGTTTAGTAGTTCGCCATAAAGCCCAATCTTTGTCTCTGAGTTTAATTTTAAGCCTGGTCTCTTTTGAGAGCCACGGTGCAGTTTTTGGCTTGGTTTTTTCAAAGCGGATGGGTACATGAGAGTCAAGAATCTCAAGAAATTTTTTGTTAAAGTACAATACTGCTTCTTCTAAGGGGAGGTGTTTTAGCATAGACCAATTGCAGGCTTTTAGTTCTAGTTGCAATTTGGTTAAATCAAAATTTTTTTTATTTCTGACATGTCTTAGTAGAGGTTGGTTGGGGTTGCATACTTTCTGCTTGATTATATATGTGAGATGGTGATCACTTAGACTATCAGAGAGGGTACCATATGTATACAGGTTGGGGTGATTGTTAATGAGTACCCAATCAAGTATACTTTCTTTCTGGTTGGGCTTACCAGTTCTAGTTGGTGTGTTAATAACTTGCTTGAATGAATGCAAGTTAATATGAGTGGTAGGAGATTCAGAGGAACAAGTTCTCCAGTCTATATTAAGGTCACCGAGAAGTATGGTTTCTTGGGGGTAGTGGATGGATATCCAATGAAGGATGTCTTCTAGTGTGGCTATATTATTACCTGGGGGAATGTACACACAGATTATGTAGATATGTTTACTGTTATTAAGTTTCAGTTTGGTAGCTAGGATTTCAGAATTATTGGTCTGAGGCGGTTGAATAACATCTGTAGTTACAATCATATCAGATTTATATAGTACCGCCACCCCACCCCCTTTTCTGGATGCTCAGTCCAGCCTGTGTATGTTATACCCAGGGGGAAGTATTTCATTATCGGTAGTGGAGGGTTTTAACCAGGTCTCTGAGAGACACAGAATATCAGGGGCAAGATCAACAAGGAGTGCATGAAGTTCATGCAGTTTGTTATTGATACTTCGGATGTTGAGATGACAGGTTAAGAGAGAGTTGGGTGGATGGGGAATTGTATTTTAAACAACAACAAGGTGGTGACTTTTCTTTGTTACAAGGAACTATTCCTAAACAAGTGACAGCTGGACTGGGAAAAATACTTCACTCAAAGATAAATTATTATATAAAAGTCTGTTTTTATTTTAAAGTAAGGCACTTTGATGCTTTTGGGCCTAAATTCAGAATGTAATTGAAAATAACTGATTTAATCCTACTAATAAATGAATTGATTAATTGATCACGTTTTAGATTTGTATCCATATTATAAGGAGTCCGCGGTGGTGGTGCTGCGGTAGCGTTGTCGCTTCACAGTAGGAGTTCGCGGTGGTGGTGCTGCGGTAGCATTGTCACCTCACAGTAAGATGCTGTCCGGTTTGATTCTCAGCTAAAGCGTCTTCTGCGTGGAGACATGCGTGAATGGGCATACCTTCGTTGAAGGTTGTACGTCAGGGCTGTTAACTCGGCACGTAAAAATCAACTACCAATCATTAGCGGACCGGAGTTCCGCTGTGGCGACCCCTAATCGGGAAAAGCCAAAAGACACAAACATATCTATATATATATATATATATATATATATATATATATATATATATATATATATTTATTTATTTCATATATTCACTCAAACATTTAGTTTAGCTAAATATAATGTGCAGAAAGTACATAATAATTATATTTCAGTGACATGAAGAAGTGGGGAGGAAGATATATATATATATATATGTGTGTGTGTGTGTGTGTGTGCGTATTTTTTTTAAGATTGTTTTTATGTTTACTCCTTGAAGGCTTGTTAGTTGAGGTGCTAGAGTTTATTAAAACATTTGGAACTTGGGTCAGTAGCCTGTTGTTTTTATTTATTTATTATTGTCAGTTCTATTTTTACCTTTTCAGTAATGTTTGGGAGCAAATGGTTGTAATTAAAGAGATAATCTTTTGAGCTAGGTTACATAATCTGAATTGCCTAGACATTATAAGGCCTTGCTGAAGGTAATGCTATTAGCTGCCAAAAAAGCAATTACTAGAAAAAGGAAATCAAGATCTAATCAATCATAAATGAAGTATGCAATATTGTAAATGAGAACAAAATGGAGGTGGGATCTTTAGAAAAGGAAAAGAGCAAATAACGGAGAAATAAATGGAAACTGCGGGAACAAGGGTCTATATTAGAACACTGAACTTTCAAAACTTCAAGTGTTCTAATATCGACCCGTTTACAGCTGAAAATATCGAAGAAACAGAAAACCAAATTTTTTCCTATGGAAAGAATTCGGTTGTCCGTTTCTGTTGCTTTGGTATTTTCAGTGCTCTGGTGGAAAGTTACGGGTCAGGTTCAGGTAAGTGTGCGATTGTGTGGACATGTGGGTTAGGGCGGGTTAGGTGAGTTAGGGTTAGGGCGTGGGTCAGTTAAGCGTGCGATTGTGTGGACGTGTGGGTTAGGGCGGGTTAGGTGAGTTAGGGTTAGGGCGTGGGTCAGTTAAGTGTGCGATTGTGTGGACGTGTGGGTTAGGGCGGGTTAGGTGAGTTAGGGTTAGGGCGTGGGTCAGTTAAGTGTGCGATTGTGTGGACGTGTGGGTTAGGGCGGGTTAGGTGAGTTAGGGTTAGGGCGTGGGTCAGTTAAGTGTGTGATTGTGTGGACGTGTGGGTTAGGGCGGGTTAGGTGAGTTAGGGTTAGGGCGCGGGTGAGGTGACTGTGTGATAGTGACGGACCTTAGGGTTATGGTTTGGGTTAAGGTAAGTGCATAGTTAGTGGTGTATGTATAGTTTAGTGTAGGGTTAGGTGTAAGAGTTTAAGTGTATGTGTGTGGATTGCTGTTTGTTCGGTGTGCTTGTGTATGTGTTTTGGAGCAACAAATTTTTTCCCTAGGAAAAAATTTGCTGTTCTGTATGTTCACTGTTTTAAATTTTCGATTAATAGGGTTCGATATTAGAACACTCAAAATTTTGAAAGTTCGTGTTTTAATATAGACCCCAGGAACAATACATGCAGAATAATGTTCAGGAGTAGGAGGGAGGTTTAAAGGAAGCAGGCATTCAGCAATTTATGTAATGCTGAAGTGAATGGTAGTTGTTAATAAAGAAAACGTGTACAGTAGAGAAAACTAGTCAAAATGTTTACACTGCCTTGTTTTCTTTTTTTAACTGTATGTATACCTATGTCACTATTAACATTGTGTGAATTTAATACGGGTGCTTAAAAAAGTTATTTATAATGGGGTGAGAACTTACGTTAGTGAATGAATTGAGCAGGAAGTTTTTGGAATAGAAAAAGGCATTGATAGCATGGGCATTGCTTTCAGCACTAGAAATTATTAATATGGATACGACAGAAGCAAGAATGATTACTTATGATGCAATTAAATCTTACAATGATCCAAACTATGAGACCTACAGATTTAAACCACTTTGGTTAAAAGAATGACATGATTTATATTCATGAGAATGTTTTTATATATATATATATATATATATATATATATATACACACAGTGGATATAAAAAGTTTACACACCCTTGTTAAAATGCCAGGTTTTTGTGATATAAAAAAACAACAAGTCATTTCAAAACTTTTCCCAACTTAAATGTGACCTAAAACCTGTACATTTCAATTGAAAAACAAACAAATCTGTTAGGGGAAAAATATAAAAAATAAATCAAAAGATGCTTCAACAAAGTATTAGTTTAAGGGTGTGCACACTTATGCAACCAGCTTATTGTATGTTTTTTTATTTTTTATATTTTAATTTTCATCAGTTTTGGTGTTTTACACTATTTATTTAAATTTGTTTGATTCCTGACCCATTAATTGAGACGTGATGGAAGCAGCAGTCAAGGAATTGACTACAGCAGTTCAGAAATTACTGGCTGTAGTAGGAGAGACAAAAATGAAGGAGGAAGAACAAATGATACTGAAAGTGGGAATTCCACTTTGACTAGCAGCCAAATGGAACTATTCACGCTACATTCACCAATACCAGGACTTTCAGATAATCTATCTGATAAAGAGTTTCCACCTCTAAACCAACAGCAGATTTCCAATGGATCAACGACGATACCAGGAGCCACTAGAGGGCAGCAAACAAATACTTTCAAAATAAGCGAATGGTTTGCGGTACCGGAAGTGGATTTCTCAGGTCTGCAAGAGACGAGAAATGAGACGTGGAGTTTGAGGGAACAGATTTCGGATTTGGAGAACATTTGCGTAAAATATCGAGGATTACAGCTAGATAATCTACTTTTAACAAAATCAATGGCCCTGAAACAAATTCTGAAGGGTCTTAGGCTTTGGAAACTTCCTATGGGCATATTATCAGGTATGTCAGCTTTTAGAGAACTTGTAGCATTATACGATAAGACTGGGTTAGAAATGCTGAATATCATTGTATGAAATAATGAAGTAAAAATTAAACAGCTACAGGAAGAAATATCAAAATTAAACAATTCTATTTCTAGTGGTTTGTTGTTTAGTCACCACAAAGATAGTTACTCAAAAATATTGAGAAGGGTCGACGACTTTGTAAAAAAGAGTTCAATGACTAAAAGCAAAAAACTAGAAAGAGACTCTAGAGAATATAAGAATAATTGTGTATACCCAGTTGGTTCATGGAAAAGAAACACTGATAATTTATTAAACAGTGACTGGAGTGAAAATGACAACCATGGCTATGGGGTAAACCCAGATTCTATTAACTTACAGAGAGAGAATCAGTATTTTTCCGGAGAAAATCTGGATGTGAGGAGATCGGAGAGACTGAAAAACAAAAGCAAAGGTGGTCATTGGAACAACCAAACACAGGGACATTACTACAAGAATTGGGGGAAGAAAAACCCTCACTAAATAATGCTGATAGTACCGATGAATTTGTATTGAATACAGTGTTCCCTTGGCAAAATACAGTGTTTTCTTGGCAAAATGAATGTGAAATGGATTTGAGTGAAAATATAAAAGATTTGAGTGAAAATGTAAATTTTGAAATGGAAGTGATAATTAACAAAAAAGCAGGTTACACCATTTATAATTATACGGACACATTAATACAGGATGCACACTTTGAATTATTAAGTAAAGGAAATACTTTTGCTCCTAACTATAGGGTAGATGTTGCTGATGTATTAACGAGTCTGAAATTATATGTTAGACAACTGAATTTAAATTGTCATTTTGCTAATATGACTATTTCATTAGATTTAATCAACAACTGCAAGCAAGTATTACAGAGAAAAAGTAGGTGTGTTCCCCCTTTATAAGCAGGATATAATGTTATTTGAAAAAAACTGTGAGATTGAATTTAGATAAATATTGAAACAATAGAGTATAAAGGATGACAATCTGTCAGTACAAGAGAGAATAGTATTCAAAGACATTTAAAAAAACAAAGAAGTTAGATACATGAAACCGGATAAGGGAGGGGGGACGATAGTCATGTATGTAATAGACTATATAGCAAGGATGTATAAAATAGTTAATGATATCATGACTTATGAGAGGGTCTCTATAAATGAGCTTATGCACAGATAGATTGTTATTTGATGGACGCATTTATGGATGGTAACATCAATGAGGCTCTCTATAAATTTTTGAAGGTAGAACACCCTAAACTACCTGTCATTTTTGGTATACCAAAAGTTAATAAAGATGTTAAAAATCCACCCTTTAAACCAATAGTTGCAGCTAAGGGGTCGAAAACAGAACCTTTGGCTACCTGTGTGGATCATAATGTCAAAGGAGTGTTGGAGAAGCAGAACATGTGCTATGTCATTCCTGGCACTGTTTGGAGAGAAGGAGAAATATAGGGGAATGTGAACAAAGTGTTTTTTGACAATTGATATCATTAATTTATTCACTGTTATTCCCCATAAAGAAGGGATGAGTATGTTCCATGAGAGTCTGTTGAAAAGTAAAACATTAGATAAAAGCAAAATAAATCTGTTGTTGGATTTCATGGATTTGATATTGAAAAATAATTTTCTAAGATTTGAAGGGGAGATTTTTCGCCAAAAAACAGGAGTAGCAATGGGAGCAAGATGTGCTCTCATTTTTGCAAATTTGGTACTTCTAGAGTGGGAAAATCTGATTGTATTTCAATCTAAATACATGGAGGACATAATGATTTATAACAGATTTTTGGATGATATCCTGGTGCTGTGGAAAGAAACGGTTGATGAGATTAGTGAATTTATTGATTATCTTAACTCAACAACGTCATTCCTAAGGTTTACATATACTTATCATGAGACTGAAATTAACTACCTAGACATCACTTTGAGTAAGAATAACAATGTATTAAATAGTAAACTATATAGAAAATAAAATTACTCGAATTCTCTATTACATTTCACTAGTTGCCATCCCCACCACCAGTTCAAGAGTATAGTAAAAGGGCAGATGGTGAGAGCTTCACGACTAGTGAGTGATGACATTGAATTTGGGAGAGAACTGTTTAAACTTATAGGAATGTTTCTAGAAAGGGGATACCCATTAAACCTGTTATTAAAAGTGAGGAAAGAAATTATAAATAAAAGAAATACAAATGTTCGACCTATTCTTAAAAAGAAAATGGACATAAATGAAATATTAATCAAATCAGATGAAAGAAAAACAGATGTGATGATTTTAAGTTATAATAGGGTGGCACCTGTATTGGTAAGAATATTAACAGAAAAGTGTGTTACCTGCCTTGAAGGTGAAACAAAAGCCCTAGCAGGAGCAAAACCAAAGATAACATATAGAAAGGGGAAAAATATAAAAGAATGGTTGGACAGAAATGAAAATAGAACAACAAAAAATATTTCTAGAATGATAAAATGTGGAACCTGCTGATATTGTAGCTATATAAATGATGGGCCATATGTGGTGATAAGCTCCTATGGAGCAACAATTGCATATCCGGGGAATTGCAATTGCAATACATCAGAATTAGTATATGTGGCAACCTGCGTATCATGCAATGCATTTTATGTTGGCAAAACCAACCGGAGGCTAAGAGATAGAATAGCTGAACATCTAAGAGCAATCAGAAAAGAAAATAAATGTAATGCTTTATTTCTTCATAGTAAAAAATGTATCCACTTTAAAAAGTTTATCTTTTTTATAATAGATAGAGTTTTTATGGATGGCAGGGGAGGGGACATGGAAAATGAAGTAGAAGTAAAAGAAATGAAATGGCAGATGCGATTAAATGCTTAAAATTCACCAGGATTGAATGACAACATTTCCCTGAAACCAGTACTAAAACAAAGAGCAAATGTAATAAAGTAGATTTTTGGTGAATTTGTGAGGCATATATATAAGGTATTTATATACTTTATAAAAAAATATTATAATTGTTATAATATGTATGATTTTATATATAATAGTTGGAAAAAGTTTTTAAATTAATAGGAAATGATGTAACTAATTATTTGTGTGAAATGATTGGGAGCTGCTTCTTTTTAAACAGTAAGGATTAGATACCAAAATGACTCTGATGATGCTATATGAATTTAGCAAAAGCGCTTAGTCTTTTTTAGTGGTGTATAATAAATTCTACGTCTTATCTACGTGGTTGGATTTTTATTTTTAATTTTCATCAGTTTTGGTGTTTTACACTATTTATTTAAATTCATAACATCAAACTGCTAAACATCGAGACCACAACAGCGAAATACCACATCATTGAAAGTGCAAAACACTGAATCACAAAACATTGAACACAGTACTATAGCCTAAACATACCAAATCTATCCTCCGTCATTCACCCCCCCACTCCCTGCAAATTAAATATACCAACTCCAAGATCGTGCTATTTTGAAGAAAAGAAAAACAGTCTAGTGATCGATAAACAACAACCACAACAAAAACCGGGTTTACTTTAATTAAACGAAAGCAGAATCTGTCAAATATGAATCCGTCGACACATAAACAGTGAAGCGTGATAACGTCAAACACACAAAACCGTGAAATTTAAACATCAAAACCACAATAGTCGGCCAACCCCACGGCCCGTAACATACTACCTACGCAAACACAACAAAAAACACATACATACACTAACCAAATCCCTACTACTAACCCTAAATTAAAGCACCAAAATCCCACTTGTAACCCTACACTAAACCCCACATACACAACTATCTATGCACTACCCTTAACCCCTCCCTAACCCTAAGGTCTGTAACTACCGCACACTTGCCCTACAGAACTATACCCACACAAAGTAAATATTCCACACACATACACTTAACAAAACCCTACACTAAACCTTACATACATTATCTATCTATGCACTTACCTTAACCTGCACCCTAACCCTAAGGTCCATAACTATCGCACACTTACCTTACGGAGCTATACCGCAGACGGGCCAACTATGACAATTTGACATTTCCGATTTCGCTATTTAGTGCGTTTGACATTTCCATGTTTTGCTGTTTACGTGTCGACGGATTCGTATTCAATGGATTCCACTTTCGTTTAATTAAAGTAGACCCAAACAACCTTACTACTTTAAAAACTGAAATACCTTAATTGTAAAGCTCCATTCTAAATTAACTTAAAACTTTAAATGTACACGTACCCAAACTTTTCCAAAGACAACAAAAACAACCGTCAACGCCATATTTTTTACCATGCTTACTACAAACCTTTAAAGTTAACAGCACACCACTAAATCCTTTGCCCCATCAACATTTACTTCACATTTGATATTCTGCACTACGATCTTCTGAGCTTTCAATGATATAGTCTTTAGCAGTTCGATGTTACAGTAATATGATGTTATGAAGTAGATCCATATATATATATATATATATATATATATATATATATATATATATATCCTTAACTAATGGATTATGTGAAAAAAAACTAAAGATAGAGAAAGGCATAAAACAGGTATGTGTTTTAGCCTTTTCTGTTTGATTTAGGCACCAATGAATACTAAAAAAAAATAACTAAACAAATAAATAAATCATTACCATGTATATGACCAGTCTGTATTTTATTGGAACAACGTTCCATGAAAAAAACTTTGAAAAACATAGCTCAGCAAGTTCTGCCTATGTGAATGGTATACAGAAAAGGAAGGTCACCCCTCACCGACAGAACCTACTGTAGCGCTTGTTTTGCAGTTTTGCTGGACTGTGATTTACGGAAATGTCTTGACTGGAAGTAATCTGATGAGTGAATGGGCGAATCACTTGCTTCTGAAATAGCCTGGGCATGAGTAATGCAACAGACAATAATGGAAATAGAGATAATCTATGCAGTTGTTCTGCTAATACGTGTTCAATACCGCCTACATCTATACATTTTGTTGCAACTCATGGCAGAAAATCTGGGAAAATTATTACTGATTTTAAAATAGAAGTAAGAGTAGAAATGATGTGGGGACTGTTAACTTAGGAGCGATATGTTTAGTAGAAAATAAAGTGCAGGTAATGGGTATAGATTTTAGAGGATATAATATTTTTGGAATAGATGAAGCAAGCAATGAACATGTAGAGATTTACCCTGTCATATACAACGACCTATTTAATAAGATCAGTTCTGGCAGATAGTGGCTCTTTTATGGCAGATTATCTTTCTGATACCAGATTTAATAAGAGAAAAGGGTTATGGGTACTTTTTTCAGGGCAGTATAATGGTCAAAATTAATGTTCCCAGAATGAGAGGCCCTCATTTGATGTATGTTTGTGACACATTTGCTGAAGCTCCAACTAACTCAACTTCCTGTAACTGCTTAGGTGCCAAACATAGTCCTACTAGAATCCTAACATTAAACCCTTAAACTCCCTTCCCACTCCCCACCCCTAAAACTTCAATGCCCTCCCTAAACTAAATACCCCAATCATCTCCTAACCCTTATAGTCCTTTCCCACTCCTGAAACCTAAAACTCCAACCCCCACTTCCCTAAACCAAAAACCCCCTTCCTGTTCCCTAACCTTAAAATCCCACTCTCACTCCCCCTCCTGCCCTCCCAACAGCTGCTCCTTGAAACAGGGCACATGCAGCAGCAGCCTTTATGAGTTACAAGACAACTCAAGTCCCTGGCTTCGACACAGTGGTTTTCAAATGCTTGGGACTCAGCTGCCTATAGTAGAACCAAATTGAGTACATTAGATATTGTATAGGAAAAAAGGTAAGAGAGTATTAATGTGTTTCATTTAATTGTTCGTTTTGCATTTTTAAATTTGTTTTTATAGCTAAAATAATGCAGAAAATATTCATGATTTTTGAATTAGTAGAATTTGGGCAGGAAATATAAGATGGGAGGGAAGGAAAAGGAATAACTTGGGAAATTAAAAGGAGCTAAGCAATATGAGGGAGGTTTTTCAGAGGACAGAGAAATGAACTGCAGTACAAGCTGTAGTAGAAATGAATCTCACAAGTAGAAACTGAAGAAGTTTTATCTTTAGGGTAGAATGTTTTACTAGAAGAAATAAAATAGTTTAGGAATGAGGAAAACATTTGAAGAAGAGTTCATGATGTGGTTTACATGAGTTTCAGTGTCACTGGTATAGAACAAATGCAAGCATCTACTGTGGGAATAGAACTCACAGCCTTCTGATATCTATAGTGAACTTCCTATCTGCTTTGCCACTTCTGCTAGTATTAGCTACTAATGCTAAAACAATAGTATTTCAAGATTTCTTTTATTTAAATCTTAAAACTATTAAGTTTATTTTAACCTAAAATGTAGAACAGCTCTACAAATTTAAGTTAATAGGTTTATATTTGTTTAAATTATGGACAACCAATTATAGTTAACCATCGACTAACCAATAATATCACAGTCAGTGACATTCTGATGCAGATTAAGAGGAATCTCTGAAATTTAGCCATTTTTTATTATTTATTTATTTTATTTACTTTTGTTGACTGCATTAGTTTTACTAAGGTTGTGGCCCACTTTAAGGTAAGACTATCAAAGTTGCATTAATATAGATCAAACAAAATTTGATGAGGACACTGGGAATGTTCCCCTTTCCTTTATCTGGTGTGTGGTGTAACATCTTTACCAGCCACCTAAGCTCGTACCAGCTTAACCAGATAGGACTGTGGTTTAATATCTCACCAAAAGGATGGTGCAACACAAGGGCAGCACTTCCTAATGTTACAATGTAGCGTCAGCACTGACCGGAAAATGATTCCAAGATCCTGGCATTGGAAAATAATCTACAGCTATCCAAGTATGAAACCCGCTGAGCCAGTGACATTTCTGGTACCAGTGGAACATGACTCCAGATTTTATGCAAAGCAGCTAATGAAGGAAGGACAGCTGACACTGGAGGGATATGCACTCTGTCAACAAAGCTGGAAAACCCAAATTCAGGAATAATTTTGTAGGATAAAGCCAAAGCTACCCCCTTTGTTACTTTGCATGATGTTTCCTCAAGCTCAAAGAAAGCTACTTAAGATAGGAAACTGTCAATAAACATGAGGTAAAGCTGTGGCAAACTGCAAACTGAAAATGCTGCCCTATTGTAGAGAAGGATAAAGTCCTGAATATGGTCCAGATGACTGAGGGCAGATCAACAACCTGCACAATGGAGAGCTGACTGAGGAGGGGGTAGACATGAGCAGTCAATGCCAGGTCACTCATCTTGGAGGAAAGAGACAGTACAGACCATGTGCAAATCTGACATGTGAAAGTGGATGGGGCACAGTGGCTTGAGCTTGCCAGGGAGAGCATCCCTCACCATAAGACATAAGAGGTGCATGGAAATACACATTTACATGTAGTATAACTTCACTGAATTGTGCCTGCCAGTTGAAAGGGGGTGGGGTGTCTTAGCAAACTTAACTGCTTGTAAAAGTTGGATATAAGGGTACAGGAGGCATGTATTTATTTAACAGGTAGCATGGCAACAGATACAAGTCTTATATGTCAGATAGGTAGTTTTTTGACTGATGCATTCACTCTTATGGATTTCTATTTGTCTTTGTTAATTAAGTGAGACATTCTAGGTGAACAGGCACAGGCTGTTGTGAAGAGCACTTTAAACTGGTTAAATGTGCTCAGAATCATATAGTTCATAAGAACCTACTTGTATTTAACCAGTGTTTCATTATGACTAATGTATGCCACTCCTCAGCACGAGAATGGAGAAAAGAGATTCTGCCGATAGGGTCGACAGTGGTCAGGGATAAAGATAATAGGCAGGAGGGGGCTGGAATTTATAGGAGAAAACTGGCAAAGGAACCAAGGTACCAGTGAGCTTTGGCCGGTTAAGACCTGCATGATATCAACTTGAACGCATAAGTGTAGCTAAGTAACTTTTATCTGCACTTTTTAAAGTAATTTGTTTGTGTTGCATTGAGCAATATCTAGCTGGAAGTTGACTTTTTTCAGTAGTGCATGTGGTATTTTCAGTTAAGACTTGTTAAAAACCTGCATAGCCAGTGATAGGTGGGGGTAGTTTCCTTCATTGTTATTCAGTTTCTGTCTTATACAAGTGGTACAGTGAATTAGCTTCTGTTTAAACTGTGAGCTTTGGCTGGTTAAGACCTGCATGATATCAACTTGAATGCATAAGTGTAGCTAAGTAACTTTTATTTGCACTTTTTAAAGTAATTTGTTTGTGTTGCATTGAGCAATATCTAGCTGGAAGTTGACTGTTTTTTCAGTAGGTCCCTACCCACCCTCCCTGTTTTTGTCTTGGTGTTAATCTTGGTGGCTTTGAAACTGCCCGCCCCTCTTGTAAATTTGCACTTGGATACTCCTCCTGGGCCCATCTCATTTGCTCACTCAAAAAAAAAAAAAAAAATTATCTGCTTTTACTGTATTTGTGTTTCTTCCTACTTTATTTTGCTTTTGCGTCATCTTAAAAGTACTCAATTGTATTTATTACTGCTTGGTGTAACTCACTCTAAGCCTTTTAGTTTAAGCACTTGGGCTTCAGACCAGTTGTTTTACATTAAGAAGGTTTGTGCTCTGCACTGTAGTGGCAGGACAGGTAGCTTACATCCTTCTAAGTTGGGAACAGCTGATTGAGGGCTCAGTGTCTGTTATTCTAAAAGTGTATTAGTTCTGGTTTAAGCACTTGGGCTTCAGGACAGTTATTTTACATTAAGAAGGTTCATGGTCTGCACTCTTGTGGGAGGAGAGGCTGGACTCTGCCCTTCTGAGCTAGGAATTTCTGGTTAGAGGCTTATAGTGCCTGCATATTTGAACTGTTTCTTACTAAACTGGTACACCTTGTTTGCTGTAGCATAGACTAGATCCAGGCCTGCTGAATCTAGCTTTGTTTGTATAACTTGAGCACTAATCCAGGCATTCTTTAAAGTATTCAATTGTATTTATTACTGCTTGGTAGTAACTTCATTAAAGTGTAGCTATCATTCAAAGTCTTTTGGATTAACCACTTGGGCTCAGACCAGTTGTTTTACATTAGGAAGGTTTGTGGCCTGCACTGTGGTGGCAGGAGAGGTAGCTTACATCCTTCTAAGTTGGGAACTGCTGACTGAGGGCTCAGTGTCTGTTATTCTAAAAGTGTATTAGTTCTGGTTTAAGCACTTGGGCTTCAGGCCAGTTATTTTACATTAAGAAGGTTCCTGGTCTGCACTCTTGTGGGAGGAGAGGCTGGACTCTGCCCTTCTGAGCTAGGAATTTCTGGTTAGAGGCTTATAGTGCCTGCATATTTGAACTGTTTCTTACTAAACTGGTACACCTTGTTTGCTGTAGCATAGACTAGATCCAGGCCTGCTGAATCTAGCTTTGTTTGTATGCTTGTTTGCTTGTTATTTCCCTGAAATGCTAATTCCACCTAAAACGTGGCTTTTCAGTGCTTCTGTGGATTCCTAGTGACATCTGCATTGCTTACATTACTTATTTCCTTGTTTCACTTGAAAGAAAGTTACTGTTTGTCATTTTTGCATTTAAGTTACCTGTAACACATTGCATTTAAGTTACCTGGCACTTGCTCACTAAAGCAATTATATAAGTCAGCACTAAAAAATTAAAAGCACTACACTCTCACAAACTCCCCTTAAGTACCTTGTTCCCCATTGGCCCTTTTTTTCAATTATAAAGGAATTCCCAATACTATTCTAGCATGTCCAAAGGTCAGTTGTCAATCTCCTCTCCGGTCCAGCTGGTGAATCTGGGAATCTTGAGGCAATGTTACAACTGTCTCATGTACACAGACAACCCTCTCCTCCTCCCAACAAATTCCAACACATGTGACAGATGCAACCATATAGCCAAACTGGAGGCTAAGCTCTCTCAACTCAGTACTGGCGAAACCTGTCAGGAGGAGAAGGAAACCACACTCACTACAATTCCAGTCTCACATAGACCTACCACGACAGCAAACCAAACACATAAACACACAAAACATACTCACGCTCTAAATAAAAATCTGCCTAAGCAGCAGAGACCTCCAAAACAGACACCCAAGCAACCGCTACCCCAAAACAAAACACATGCAACACATAGCTCACAAAGCCAGTGTGCCGAACAGTTACAGCCCTTAAGGCTAAACAACACACCTGATACACTTGTAATAGGTGACTCTATCGTCAGGCACACTGACGTCCCGCTCACCAGGCTGAACAAGGAGAAGGTCACAGTGAGCTGCCTGTCAGGCGCTAGGATCCACCACATAACACAAGCACTCAGGTCACTCCAAGGCAAGTACAAATATGACTCAGTCATTGTCCATGCTGGTGTGAATGACCTGAGATGTACCTCCCTGGACTACATGAAAAGAGACATAGAGGAGCTCTCTGAGCATGTGGCCCAGGCCGGTATGACCCTGACCTTGAGTAGCATCTTACCCTCACCAAGAATGATGCCACAATATGAAGACAAGATGATCAATTTCAACAATTGGCTTAAGTATTGGTGTCATTCAAAGGGGATCCAATGCCTGTCAGCCTGGGATGACATGCTCGACAAACCACGCTGCTTCACTAGGGACGGCTTGCACCTGTCACCCCTGGGCTTTCGGATATTGGCAAAGGCTCTTGCTACCCCCATAGTGCCTTTTTTAGGCAAGGCTCAAAGACAAACCCACCTCCATAGGTATCACAAGGGATAAGAAACTAAGAGTAATGCTACTCAACGCCAGAAGTCTAAACCTCAAGATGCATGCACTTGAAACTCTCCTTAGCATGGAGAACATCGATATCTGTGCAGTAACAGAAACCTGGTTCAAGGCTCCCAAGAGCACCCCAGCACTACCAGGTTATACCTCATACCATGCTTTTCGGCCCCAAAACTTGGACCGAACCAGAAAGGAGGGGGAGTATCAATATTCGTCAAAGATACCCACACCTCCAGGTTGGTGGCACAGCATGAAGCATCATAGACTATCCATGTGCAACTAACAGTGGGTAAAACTGCCTTCCAGTTTATAGCCTGCTACAGACCACCCTCCCAAACCCAGGAACCCCACTCAGCCTTCCTGAGAACACTGGAAAATATGAAGGTCTCTCCAAACACCATTATATTGGGCGACTTCAACTACCCAAACATAGACTGGGAGCATTACTCTAGCTCCAACACCCTAGCTCAAAGGTTCCTAGAATTTATAAACTCAAATGCTATGGAACAACTGGTTACCGCTCCCACAAGAGGGGAAAACATACTGGACCTGATCATCACCAACATGGGGACTCTATGCTCCAGACCAGAAGTGTATCCCTCACTGGTAAGATCAGACCATAAACTAATCTCACTGGATATTCACATCCCGACCCCACCCCCTGCCCAGAAAACCACAGTGAAAAACTTCTCTAAAGCAAATTTCACACTCGTCAAACCCAAGGTGGAATCCTTCAAAGCCCCCGGGCCTGTGGAAAATACGGCCCAGACCACAGAATCCTTTATAAACGCATTCTATGAACACCTTCAGGAATGCATGGATCATGCAATCCCAAATAAAAGCAAGACCCAATCCTCCAGAGGCAGACGTCCTGTCTGGTGGACCACAGCCATAAACAAACTATACAATAGAAGGAGGAAGCTACTACATGATAGAGCAAAATCCCAAAAAGGGAAGGCATCTCTGATCAGTGTTAGCAAAAACTACGGGCACTCATAAAATCGTCTAAGACCAGCTTTGAGAGAAAAATTGCACAGGACACTAAGGATAATCACAAGGCTTTCTTTAGTTATGTTAGGAACCTGGGTGGGAATTCCCAGATATGCTCAGAATTAGTCCAAAATGACAAAAAAATTCACCAAACCCACAGACATTGCCAACATCCTAGCTGACAGGTTCAGCGCAAACTTCTCCCCCCTCCCCACCAAAAGGGCAAATATCTATCCCAGCAGAGTACTGCCCCCCTGACATCTCAGATGCTCAAGTAAGAGCCACCCTCTCCAAAGCAAAAAACACAGCATCAATGGGACCAGACGGTGTCCCGGGCTGCGGCCTACATGAACTCCAAGAAGAGCTAAACCCAAACATAAAACTACTGTTCAATCTCAGCCTTACCACAGGATATGTACTCAAAGAGTGGCGTACAGCAACAGTGGTCCCTCTCCACAAAGGTGGTGCCTCAACGGATCCTGGAAACTATCACCCCATAAGCCTGACGAGCTTGGTCTACAAAGCTATGGAAAGGATCATTATGGACCTCATAAAAAAAGATACTGGGGACCTACAGACACTGGATCCTACCCAGTTCGGCTTTGTTAAGGGCAGATACTGCCTCTTAAACCTGGTCGATTTCTTTGAAACAGTCACCAAGGCCATTGACGAGGGGAAGGTGGTCCACACAGCCTACCTGGACCTCGCAAAAGCCTTCGATACAATACCCCACTTGGGCATTATAGATAAGCTCACCAGCTTAAATATAAACCCCTATGTCACTAGATGGGTTGCAAACTGCCTCAAGGACAGAACCCACATGGTTAGAAATGCTGGAGCCATGTCAGACTCCAAACCAGTTACAAGTGGCATCCCACAAGGCTCAGTCCTGGGACCTCTCCTGTTCGGTATATATTTCTCGGAGGTACAGGCCAACATGGAAGGACTGTGGCTGACCAAGTTTGCAGATGACTGCAAACTGGGCTCTATAATCGACTCTCCAGCCGACACAAGCATCCTCCAAAAGGGCCTCATAGAAACAGACAACTGGTGCCAGAGCCATGGCCTCAAGCTAAACACCAAAAAGTGTATAGTCATCCCCTTTGGCAAAAACAAAGTGCCCACAAATTACCACATAGGTGGTAATCCATTAAGTATGGAAGAAGTAATTAGGGACCTGGGGACCCAAGCTGATAGCAATCTCTCATTTGACAACCATGTGGCCAAAGTGGTTAGAAAAACATTTTATATAGCCCACCTAATCATGAAGGATTCACATCTAGATCAGGGAGGTCATCGTGCCTCTTTACTCATCCCTCATCAGACCCATAATTGAGTACAATGCCCTTTTGGGATGTACCTTACCAGACACCTGCAGCAACTGGAAAGACCCCAAAAGTACCTCACCAAGAGGATCAAAGGGCTCAAACAGATGCCATATGCTGCCCGGTTAAAGAAACTCCAGTTCTACTCAGTGGCATACCGCCTGCTCAGAGGCGATCTGTGCCTGACGTATAAAGCCATGTCCAACCCGGAATTAATGGACATGCTGCACCTCAGAAAATCTAAATCCCATCGAGCTACGTGCTCGAGAGACTTGAACCTCAGCACTGAAATAAATAGGACATGCTGGAGGGACAGATTCATAACCCAGAGGCTCCCTTCACTCTGGAATAAAATCCCAGTCCAGGTTAGGCAGAGTCCCTCATTGACTCTCTTCAAGAGGAATCTTGATGAGTGGATGGGAGATAGTAGGTTTACCCCGGGTATCACTTCTGTGTCACTGTTAGACAGAGGCACAGTATACTAACCTCGAAAAAGGGCATAGCAAAATTCATTTAAAATGGGTGGTGAAAGCCAAACACACTCTGGCTAGGCTTATAAATGCCCTAGGGCAGATAGCCTAGTATGAACCTATGAACCTATGAACCTATGTACTTATATCAGGTGGATATGTAGAATTAAACATCACTTTTAGAAAATGACAAGCTGTTATACAAGTGTAAACAGCTACCAAGACCCGCAATTTTGAAGATCCTCATCTCAAAAAAAAAATCATATAAAGATAGAAACAGTTCAGAGGAAAGCAAAACAAATGGTGCAAGGCCTGCACAAGAAGCCATGTGAAGAGACATAAGAAAAACTCATCAGGTGTTATGATGGAGGTAAAGAGCAGGTTAATGTCATCTCTGCAGCGCAAATAGTCTGAGAGGCACTATTTTTATGAAAATGTAATGCTGAAATAGAAGCAGATGTATTCTGGAGCTCTGGAGAATATACAAATATAGGACCCCTGCCAGTGACAGCATCCATTCTTCTTTTATCCTACGCACACTCACTTATTTAATTTTTATTTTTAATTATGTTTTGCCCTCTTGGCATGCTGACCATCATCCGCTCTTTATGAATGCTGTTACAGCTCCTTTTACCTTAATCCTAGCACCACACTAATCATGGTCCAGGAAGGGGAGCTGTGGTGAGAAAGGGGCAGCTGGAAACATCACACATGCTGTCCTGCATGCCACAGGACATTTTTCTTTGTCCTAACTGGGCAGAAAAAAAATGATGTGACAGGTCACCACACATAATGTCCATTAACTCCATCCCTCCCATTCAATGCTCAAACATTAACTGCAACCTGCTTCTCAGTTTTGGCACCATTTCTATCACCAGGCATGTGTCCAGTCATGGCCAGAAACCCCTTGCCCATTCCCAGTTCCTCCAGTGCCAAAGCATCTAGCAAAACTCAGGTCAAATGGGTCATAGTTAAGGCTCCATGTCTCTACACCATAGAGCTGGGAATCCTATACATTCTGGTATTGTTGTTTAATCTGTTTTCTTCTACCACAGAAGGAGCTGATAAAGTGACAAAAGAAGCCTATGGGGTACAGCTCTAATTCTTACAAAGTAAATATCAGTAACATGCAAAGCAGTCTTACACAATCTTATTTTATGCAAGCTTTGTTAAACATTTTGTCTGCATTCCTTTCAAAAGACATTGAGAAAATGATTAAATAGCTCTGCCCTATTCCATTTTAATGCATAATCAGATGAGGGCATCTTTAGGATTTATGTACCCTAATCTTATGTATATTTCATGCAGGTGTTTTCTGCATTCCCCATTTAGATTTCTGTCCATTTGTGCTGATGTTTATTATTTGTAGATATTTTTGTTTTACATCTTGCATGCATTTAGTGTTCCTGACCTTACAGACAGTATTTACAACGTATGCATTCTCTAATTAAGGCACAATATAGCATTTCTATACTGACCGTGTATTTTGCATCAATGTCCCAGGTCATACATAAAAAGAGTCAGATGGACCAATTCATTTGTCTTGTTAAAAAAAAAAAACAAGCAAACAAATACGATATACTCATAAGGAATAACATGAGAGGGGCTGTATGTTATAAAGCAATAAACAAAAGATGCAAACAGTGACAATATGTATGCTGGGAGGGAAAAAAGTAAGTGTGTCAGGATATGCTAGGAAGTAGTTTGTTATCTGCAAGATGAGAATAACATTCAATAATGCTGAGATTGTTTTATTCACTTGTTAAACTGCATTGTTTAAAAATTGTTTCATACTGCAAGATTTGATTCCTATAGTACTTTACTGTATATCTGTTTTTTCTTGGCTCTGTGAAAAAAAATGGGCTTTACCCAGTATGGACAACCCCTTCAACAAAGTATAAATAAATAGCATGTGAAGTCATAGGGCATATGCAATCTGAGAGAAAAGCTAAGACTACTAGGATGTGCTGTGAAGTCGCTTGGTATATGCATGCTGGAAGAAAAACAAGAATATGAAGATATCGTTCAAAATCACCGTCATACGCATGGCGGGAGAAAATGACAGTGATGACGTAAAGTGACTGGACGTGCATACTGCAGGAGGATGAGGGAGCTGGGATATGACAAGAAGTGACTGTCCAGCAGTGTCAGATACAGCTGGAGATAAAAGGAAAAGGGAAAGCTGAAGGTGGAAGCATTGCTGAACATTGTGAGTCTGCATTTTAAAAAGATAAAAAGCTCATACTTTTATGCAGGCAGCAGTGGAACAACAGCATTACTTGCAGGACACAGTGAGACAAAGAGAAAATGTCAGTGGTAGAAATTTAGTGTCAGCCAGCACAGGGATTCATGGATCCTGAAAGATAGAAGACTGGAGACTGGGAGAAGTAACTACACAGACTGTCTACTACAAACTAATTCACTTTGCTGACTCTTGGACATTATGTTTTCACATTTTATATGTGCTTGTAATTAATTTAGGGCACTGCTGAAAAGGGACAGAAACATACGTTCAACTGCCCATTTATGAAAATCTAAATAAAGGTTTTCTTTATCTCTGCTAGTGTAAAAAGTTTTAGTTCTTTTGCTGTGTGTGTGCGTGTGTGCGTGTGTGCGTGTGTGTGTGTGTGTGTGTGTGTGTGTGTGTGTGTGTGTGTGTGTACATCTCTCCTCCAAGTATTTTATTGAGGTTCGGCACCATATTTTGTGGCCTGCATCTTATCAACCCCAATTTCATCAATTTACTTACATAAGTAAGATCTCCCTGACTTCAAGTAGTCTTTAAGCTAAGGGTGCGTGGCACAGTGGCACAGATGATAATGTTGCTGCTTCACAGCAGTAGGTTCTCCAGTTTGATTCTGGGCTGGGTGTCTTCTGAATATGTTTTTCCTAAAAGGAAAAATCTGACCTTTTAGCATTTATATGTTACTTTTCCACAATGATTAATGTAAGCCATTAAGTATACATATTCTGAAACCATATGCCAGCTTCTTATACTAATATGTTCATTTATTTTCCCACTGTTCCAGTTTGTTTTTTGAAAGCACATGATTTTTTTTAACTGTCTGCTGTTTTTTTTTTTTTTACTATGCATTCTTTACATACATTTTGACATTTTATTGACAACCCAAATCCACTGACTTTTTTGTATTTTTGGGGACATCACCCCCACACCTCCTTACGTTATATAACAAACACATTTGTCACACCTGCACCTTTCAAATAAATTTGTTGAAACTGTCTTTTCACCAATGTTCTACTCCTTTGAAATGTTAAGTCATGGTGTAAAAAGCACTTGGCAAGCTCTGACAAATTATAAATTTCACTTGTTGAGTATATTTTACTTTGTAATTGTTATAGTTTTTCTTACAGGGCTTATTTCTGCAGATCTTTGTTAAAAACAGGCTTTGTCCAACCAGATTATCCCATTTACAAATGAAAATAACTATTACATTAAGTGATACTGGTCTTGTTGCAGGAGTAAGTTTAGAAATCAAAGACACTCGTGCATGTGTGCACACACACACACACACACACACACACACACACACACACACACACACACACACACACACACAGGATTAAAGCAGGAAACTAAAATATGTTGTCACCAAACTGTCTCCAGAAGGGAAGCACACACACTAATTAAAGTATTTTTTACAGGGTGGAGATCAAGCCTTCCCTGACAGCCTCAGCTCTGAAAGGGGGGGGACCCTCCACCACCAACCTTTAAATCTTCCTACTTTAAGACTGCAGAATTGAAGAAAATATATCACTTTGTGTGTAAAAGCGATATTTGATTTTTCCTGTACTCTTGCTGATTCCAGCATTGGCAACAGCATATTTCATCTCTTTGCTTTGATCTTGTGTGCACTGGGATGTTTCTGTTCAAAACATACTGACTATATCCTGCCTGTCTCATCACATTCATCTAAGCAGATTCCAAATGTGATCAACATCAGTACAAACGAAAATATGAAACACACTCTGCATACTGTGACGATTCCTCAGGGAAAAAGGGCAAAAACTGTCAATACTTGCTAATAAAGTATCATAGTAATTTAAAATAAAACTTAATTACTTGCTTAAAAAATCCTGGGTAGGGGCTGGAAAAGTTAGAACTAGAACACTACTGCAGTTAAAGCAATGGATGGTAATAGCCCTGAACTGTAAATGCAGACCTGGGTATGAATACATTCCAGTCATATCCCCTTAAATTCAATGGGACTCTAAGTAAGACACTTTCCATCTTCATTTTTCCATGTCTTCTGTATGTGCCAAGTTACCAAAATGACATGATTTTAATTCAGAACAGAACCAAGAAGATTTGTCCCCCAGATATTTAGTTTATAAAACTTCAGTTTCTATCCAGTTCTGTCTCTCTAAATACACATATACACACACACATACACACACACACACACAAATATATAATTGGGTCTATATTATAATATCAACATCTGAAAATGTCGAATCCCACTTGTTTGACACGGAAATGAAATCACTGATTTCTTTCCAACGGAAGGAAATCGGTTGGCCGTTCTGTTACACCTGATCTTTGCCTGACTGTAGTGCGGTCTTGGAGTTAAAATATTTAGTTAGGGGCACTTAAATATGTTTGTTTTTGGTGTTGATTCCTTTCCATTGGAAAGGAATCAGTGATTTGGCCGTTCGGGAACCTTGGAGTTCGACATTTTCATGTCGAACAAGTGAGATTCGACATTTTCAGATGCTGAAATTATAATATAGACCCTATATAATTGTATAACAAAGATCATAAACCCAAAATGTTCATTGATCTCATACAAAAGTGCTGCTAGTGCGCTTACAAAATGGAAACTCACCAAACAAGTCAATGATTCATGTTTCAATAAAAGACATAGCTTGACCAAATGGTTCAGGCTCATATGAAGACATATAAAGCCACTTTATGGTGAAACTGTGGTCTACGGAATTGTCTCATTAAAGCAGCTATTTTTGTATCACATAGGTGCTGTTTTTTGTTTTGTTTTTTTTTGTGTGTGTGTGTGTGTGTGTGTGTGTGTGTGTGTGTGTGTGTGTGTGTGTGTGTGTGTGTGTGTGTATGTGTGTCTGTATGTATGTATATACATATGGGTGTAGGGCAGTAGGCTGAACAGACACTGCTCCAACAGCCAGGAAATCAGTGTCAGAATTTGGAAATCACCAATATTAACATGTTCTGCACATGCTCTGGGGATTACACTGGAATGGACTAAACTAACAGCAAGTGATTTTGTAGAAGGGAAGCCCCCCCACACACCAACCCTTACCCTCTGCTAATTATACATACTTACTCTGACATTGCACAATCCCCAGGGAAAGGAAATATTGCCCTACCCAGGGATTACTGATTACACATGCCCATCAACCTCCTATTTGTGCTAACAAAATGGTGTCCGTCTCCTGAGTGTCAGAAAGTGCCTGATCAAACTATTGCCTTAAACCCATATATGTATATATAAGTATATGTATATATATATATATGTATATATATATATATATATATATATATATATATATATATATATATATATGTATATATATATATATATATATATATATATGGTATACTTTAGTTCAGCGAACAATCAGATTATCAAACACTGTTAGTTGAACAAAATAGCGAAAACAGCAAATTTTTTCCCAGGGAAAGAAATTGCTGTCTGGATCCTTCACTGTAGTGCAATCTTAGAGTTAGTATATTTAAGTAGGGGGTGGGGAACAGCACCCAGGTGTGGGAGGCAAAGCCTCCCACAGTGTTTAGTTTTTCCTTGGAAAAAAATCACTGTTCTGGTTGTTTGCTGTTATGAGCTTTTGAGATTTAGGGGTTAATATAACAACGTTTGATCATCTGATCATTCATTGTTATAATATAGACCCTATATATATATATATACTGAAAGATAATAGATAGGTAGATATAAGTATGCATTGTACACACACACACACACACACACACACACACACACACACACACACAGACGTTACTGCAGCATTTTCTTGTACTGGTGTTGTCATGTGTAACTATATGTAACCATTAAATATACTCTTCTGTTTTTCAATACTTTCATTTCAGTCAGAAGTAGTACAGTACCACAACAGTGGTAGTACAGGCATATTTTTAATTTCCTGTCAGTGATTTATAATGGTCTTCATAAAAGTCCGTATTCTGTTAGTACCATTATGTGGGTCATTGGGCAATATGTTTTGTTAGAATGAGTAGTAATGCCCTATCTCTCAAAAAAATTGTTCTTTTCTATTGTTTATTTTGAATTTATCTGGTAGGTATATCAGAGACAGAATGCATGTTTTTATAAATAACCTGTGAACATTCTGCATGAAAACAGCGTATTTTTGATTCTTGTTTCCATTTAGGTATGTGAGCAGTTCTTATCTGATCCTTTCAGTCATACTGGTCCTAATACAGACAAAAATGATGTCCAGGCCTATACTAGCCTATATAGCAGCCTACTTTGTAATCAAACTCCTGCGTCTAATGGTGCTTTAGCCTTAAATGGGAAGCACTTAAGAGAACATCAGCTCAGCCTCTGCTGTTACCTGTGCTTATACTGACACTGCAGCCATCTCACCCTTTCACTAACACATGACCTTTGCCCTTTACTTGGATACAGCACAAGTATTGCATTCAGACATTACTTTTTGTAATGCAAATAATTTTGAATATAAAATGTATATTTATTATAAAAATTTATAAAACTTCAAATATCCAATATCCAATCAGTTAAGCATATCAATTAAAACAATTAAGGACAATAAATTCTTAAAAACACAGATCGGAACACAACACACTTTCCAAACACATTATACAAGCTGGTGACACACATTCATTTAATTTTAGGGTCATTGAGACTATTGCACCTAGTTTCAGGAAAGGTGATATTAGTAATCACACAGAATACAGGGAAACCAACTGGATCATTATTCTTAGAGCTGACAGGGGGAGTGGGCTGAATGAGAGGGCGTCCATTAAGCCCTTGCTAAAGAAAAGAAGAGTTCAGAAGTGATAGTTTATATTTATATATTTGTTTATTTATTTTTTATTTATTATCCTTCCTGTTAGAATGGGAGAATGTTCACCCCCCTTTTTTATGCATTCTTTTTGCATCTCTCTTTTTGCTATATGTTATATTTGGTATACCGTGTTTTTAAGAATTTATTGTCCTTAATTGTTTTAATTGATGTGCTTAAATGATTGGATATTGGATATTTGAAGTTTTATAAATGGAGTGCCTTTTTTGAGTGTAGTTTTATTGATGTTTTTTATAATAAATATACATTTTTATGTTCAAAGGATTCAGAGACTTTGAGAATGTGCTCGGTCGCTCCGCTGCGACTATTTGCATTATTTTCATTACTTTTAACCTGTTGTTTGCATCGCAGCGTTTATCCTGCGGATTATATTTTATTTCATTATTATATTACTTATCCTTTGTCGACAGCATTAGTCTCACTAGGTTACTGGGCTCTTATCAGGGGAACCAAACGTGGTGTTTATACAACTACAGGAAATTTGGCCAGGGCAAGGGGGAACTTCCCCTGCTTTTTTCAATAGGTGCCACAGGATCTTTTACATCCACCAATTCGAGCAGATGGGACTTTGATTTAGCATTTCATCTGAATAGGTGCCACAGGATCTTTTACGATCACCAATTCGAGCAGATGGGACTTTGATTTAGCATTTCATCTGAAGGATGGCACACAGCACCTTATTCTACACTGCAGTCTCTGCAATCAATCTACCTGATGTGGGACTAGAACACACAGTCTTCTGCACTAAAAGGTGAGAGTGACATCTGTTGCACTACTGACACTGATGAAGCTCATACTTGGCTCTAATCCAGGTCAGTGTGTTAGTACCTGTAGGACTACAGTTGTCATGCCTATTCTTTATACAGCACTTTGTCTCATATTATATGATGTCATATATCTCAGACTACAGGGTATAAATATCTTATTTTTTCTTGCAAAATTCCACAAAACCATTGTCTATAGACATACTTTCCCATACTCCTTACCCTATGGTCAGGAACTTGTGCTGCATAGTTTCCATGTCAACCATCTTTATAATAGTCAGAATAAGTAAAACGTTCATGGCCTCTTCTCATAATTTGGATACACTAACCATGTAAGATCTAATAGGTATAGCTGAATTAGGAGCACAGGACTGTCTAATGGGCTTCTTTAGAGTCTTCAGAGTAAGTGTACACTGTGAGAATCAAATCCTGATCTGCTGAATAAAGCATGTTAACAGTTCATAGCCCTAACCCCGTACTATACTATTAGATTATTATTTTGAGACATTTATGATTACATACTTGACTTTAGTTTGCCATTACTTACCAAGCAACCATGGTGCACAGGAATCCATGATGCCATCTTTAGCTGACTTGAGGATGGATTCTGGGAGAGGAATGGAATGTCGCACCATGGCCCCATACAGGCCATATTCAGCCATGACACTGCTCCTCCCCCAGCACTTCTCACGCTTCCTCCATTTAGCTCGTCTATTCTGAAACCAGACCTGTATAAAATGAGATAAATCATATTAATGTTTACTCATTAAATATTTTTGCAATGTGTCATAGTAGATATCGTTTTGCCTTGTAAAGTAGTAAACACTAATAACATTTAAAGTACTTAAAGACGCTGCATATGCAGAAACAAAATGTGAACTGTTGTCCCGTATGATCTCATCTTTGCAAGATCTAGAATGTGAAGTACATTTCTGTATAGCGAGTGAACAAATGACAGCCACCATTTTAACTGCACTTCTTAGACCTGACTGTACCCCATCTTATGTTTCTATAGAGATGATGGGGTTTGTATAAATGCACAAAGTATTCTCAGTTTTGTTCACATTTACTAAAGTTACATACTAGGGTAAAAAACGATTAATTGTTACTGCTTATATTCTTCTCTGTGCATTCCATAATACCTTTACCTTTTTTTCTGTGGCAACTGGGTAAAATCACTAATCCAGCAGACCTGATTCTGGTACATTTAGTTTGGGTTTCCACAGAAAGGATGTTAAGCTCTATGGATTTCTGTACGTGTGTGTGTGTGTGTGTGTGTGTGTGTGTGTGTGTGTGTGTGTGTGTGTGTGTGTGTGTGTGTGTGTGTGAGTGTGAATGTGTGTGTGTATTTCAACATGCTGATGTTGCCAACTTTTGTAAGTGCAAAAGTACTGCAACAGGTACTGCTATTTCAGATTCTTTGTGATTTGCAATCATAGGTTCTTAGGTTCATAGGTGATTACTAGGCTAACAACCCCAGTGGGCCATTTTAAGCCTAGCCATTTTCTCTAATCTATCTGAGAAGTTTTGATACCCTGGGGTTATTTTAAGGGGGTATATATAAATTTTATATAAATATATATATATATATATATATATATATATATATATATATATATATATATATATATATATATATATATGGGCATGGGTGCTACCTCTATCTACTAGACACGTAGGTGCCAGACAAAATTATGCCATGACAACAGCAGATATTTATTTTTTTTTTTTTTGATGGGTACACATAGACTTAATTTCTCCAGCTATTCTTGAATGCTAGCAGTCTGTAAAGGACCCCAATTTCTCAAGAAATTAGAGTTGCATGAAGTACTCATCATAACTTTAGATCCACAAATTACATAGCTGCCTGCTATTGTATTCCTTAACAAGAGTATTGTCCCAGTAGTCTAACCTCATTTAACTAACATCCAAGATATTCACTTTTCCCACAGAACCCATCCCAGAAGAATTCTGAAACAGAATGATTTTATTTATATTAGAAATTACTCAAAATACATTGTATTTTGCAGCAGAGAATCCAAAACAACTTTCCTAATACTAATAATTTTAAATACTATATGCTATAACAGTGTAGAGGTTAATAAGCAACTAAGACATCAGAAATGTCATTAATAAATTAATAAGTCATTAGTGGCAAAAGCCAGGGTACTGTTTGGCTAGGCTTATATAGGCCCTAGGGCCAGTAGCCTAGTACCTACCTATGAAACTATGAACCTATGAAATATAAGACGTAAACATGATTGAAACTCTTCTCAGTAATGAAGCTAACTAAAATATGAAAAACAACATAAATATATCTAAATGCAACTACACCTGCCTATAAGGGGGAGATCATACAGTACCCAGCATATGGATGATTTAAAGCTGTACAGTTATGCTCACCTCACAAGGATGTACTGTCTTCACCCTAGATGCCTGCCACTGTATACTTACACATGGGTAGAATAGCTAGCAGGTCATCATAGGATCATAGGATCATCAGAGGTTGCTAGACTAATGGCCCTGGGGCCCTTGCAAGCCTAGCCAAGAGTTTATCACCACAAAGAAACCTCAGTCAGCACCTGTCACCCCTTCAAAATTAATGTGGGCAAGGAAATGGCAGTAATCCAAAAGCCATTCCATACAGAGAGGTTAAAAAAACTGCCCATTTTCTAAACTGACAGTCCAACTTCTAATGCTCTGGAAGTGTGCAAATGGAAGCTAAATTGCAGATTCTCAAATTCGTATATTGATCTGATACATTCTCAAAAGAAAGCAGTTATGCTGGTTACTGCACTAGTCCAAGGCCTAATCACTCCAAAGTCTTCTTATATTAGTTATAAGAATGCAATTACTTTAATATTTGCAAAGTGAGCATTAACTGCTCATGTTTACTTCCCTTTCATAAAAGTCAGTTTCTTCAGACTGTATAATTTTCTTGATCTCCAAAGCATAGTATTTCTGTTGTCTATAGACATCCAATGTATGCAGACATCTTTCACACTTTCTTTGTTTCAGATAGAAAAATGGACTATTAGTAGCATATCTCATATGAGAAGAAGAACAAATTTTTGGCATGAAAAAGTTGCCCTCATACTCTGTCACTGTAGAATGTTCTACGAGAGCCTCTACATAGTAATGCCTGAAAATAAGAGATCATTTTGTTGAAGTTACTGCTGCTAAAAATAAACTCTTCCATGAAACAAGCTTCAGATTCACAGAAGATGTATGCACAAAGTGGGAGCAACTTAACTCAACTTCTTGTTAAAAAAAACATTAAATCTACAGCGGAGAAATGTTTATATATTTTTCATTTGAATGAAAATACCTTACCATCAAGTGAGCACTTGGATCTGTAAGGTATGATTTCTTAAGGACATAATTCATCCTAGGAATAGACCATGCCCCCACAAAGCTCTGTATGTGGGCCATATCATGGCAACCATTTAAATTCTGACTCCAACAAAGGCCAGGTTTGACCCACCACAATACAAATGGCCTTGGGCATACAGCCAAAAATGAAACAGATTGTTTCAAATTTAGAGGGGTGGTCAACCATAGCAATGTATGGTGGTTCTCACTAACTAAAAGAGCACAAGAGACCCCAAATATGTGCAAACAGTGGGGAAAACAATGTCTGTGTTTATAAATAATGATGTAAATATTGTTTGTAACAACAATTTAAAGATTCCTTTGTAAATATAGTGATATATTTTTAATTGCGGTAACAGTCTTCCCAAGTTGGACCTGTTGCTTTAAGACCAGAGAATTTCTTTGCTGCATTTTGTAAGAGCAGAATTGTAAGAAAACCTATTTAAAGACACCAAGAAGAAACTGGTGAGCATTCTTGTTATAGGAATGTACTGGACTCGAGAAGAGAGGAAGAGAGACACTCTGAAAGACACTGTATTGCAGCTTATATGGGGTAATGTTGAAGGTACTTGCTAGGAACTTTCATTAAGCCATAAGACTTTATTTTGGGAATGCAGTGAATCTATCAAAACAAATATCCAAACCTGAGGATCTTTTGCAACTTGAACACATTCATATACGTGTAGTTACAGAAGCATACGGCTTCAGAGCAATGAAAGCCCCTCCTCTATTCCTGGGTATAGCACCTATCACATCTTTCGACCTAGTGACCTTTGTGTGGGAATATCAGTATTTGTCAAGGATATCATGACCTCGTGACAGATTCCTTGGGACACCAGATATGAACTCCTAAATGTCCAAATCACCATAAGCAAGACTACTTGCCCCTTCTTAGCTATTAATAGAATGAATTCTATACCCCCTTTTTAAGTATGATAGCTATCTTAACACTTTACCTGAAATTCACATTATACCCAACACCTTTCTGCTGGGGGACTTCAACTATCCATCACTAAACTGGATGACTTAAGCTGCCAATGGTCAGCATGCCCAGCGCTTCCTTGATATTATAAATGCTAACTCTCACAAATAGTTAACCATCCTACTAGGGTGCCCCAATATCCTGGCTGTGGTCCTTACAAATATGGCCACATCTTGCACAGCTCCATATGTATCATCATGTCTTGTTAAATCAGACTATAATTTAGTGACCTTTTCCTTTAAAACTGGTGGTACCTCCCCTGTAAATAGCTCTGTGTTTAGGGACTTCTCAAAAGCAAACCTTCAATTACTTAATGACTTCAATAAATTCTGCTGCAATCCTCCTCTGAAAGATCTTATCATTAAAGCTGCTACCTATGCCTCTGACTTCTACTCCCACTTAAATTGTTGCATTGATAAGGCAGTCCCCCCCCCCTCTTTCCCATTAACGCACTATGTGGAACATCAGGCAACTTTCAGCATTCATTGTTTCTGTAGCCATTACAGGATCAGGTTGATAACCCAAGGCCCAACCCTCCTTGAAGGGTGTAGCACACACATTTATATGCACACACTCACACCAAGGGCCAATTTAGAGTCTCCGATCCACCTACTGCATGTTTTTAGAATGTGGAAGGAAACTGGAGTGTGCAGTGGCAACCTACATGAACTCAGGAAAGACATGCAGACTCCACACAGAAGGCACCCTAGCCAAGAATCAAACCAAGGAACCTCTTGATGTCAGGTGACAATGCTAACTGCTACACCACTGCACTACATAAGGTAATCCCTATCCACAGCAAATATAATGATGCATTTAAAAATAAACCCATGTGGTGGAATACCCATATAATTAAATTATATAACAAGAGAAAGAAATTGCTTAATGCTTTTAAGAGGTTTCATTCTACCTATCTTAAAATATGCTTAATCAAACTAGTGAGTTTAAGAGAACCATTAGGAAGCTCAAAGCTGAATATGACCTGAAAATAGCCACTAAAGTCAAAAATAACTGCAACTCTTTCTTTTAACTGTGTTAGGGAGTTAAGGGCTAAATAATACCCAACCATGTTCAGAGCTGTTCTACAACAACACTGCACTTTGACACAGATTAACTAGCTAATATCCTAGCTGACAAATTTAGTGCTAATTGTACTCTGCCTACAGCTATAGCTATTCCACAGGTTCCAAAATCACAGCCACCCTCCACTGAATTACTATGAAACAAGTTATCTCAGCCATTTCAAAATCTAGGAACACCTCATCTGTGGGTCCTGATTACATACTAAGTGGCCTGACAATCAGTGCCAAATATGACCTATAAGACCCCCTATTTAACATCTTTAATGTAAGCCTCAGCTATGGTTACAGCCCTGAAGCCTAGAAAACAAACATTGTAATACCATTACATGCTGTAACTATAAACCTGTTAGTTGACTAGTCTCATGTGTAAAGTTAAAGAATGCATTAGCTCAGATCTCATTAATCTGGACATTCAAAATCTTTTAACCCCAGGCTCTCAACTTTTTGGCTTTGTCAGAGGAAGTTCCTGCCATTTGGACCGCATTCATTTCTTTGAAAAAGTAACCTAGCAGTGCACAGTGGTTATGCAGTGTATACAGCATATCTAGACTTGGCCAAAACCTTCTACATTATACCCATGAGGGCACTATGGACAGTAAATATGAGTATAAACCCTTAATGATGTGTGGTGGATAGATAACTTATTGTCTGACAGAATCCATGTGATTAGAGTCAGACGTGCCTCTTCCGAAAGCAAAAAAAGTTACCAGTGGTGTACCACTGGGCTCAGTCTTGGACTCTCTTATTCAGTAGCTACTTCTCAGGCCTTCAAGTCACACTTTTGGCCTATGGTTATCTGAGTTTGCAGGTGACTGTAAATTCGGTGTTATTTAATATTCCATTGACTCACGACTGCTCCAACATGGGTTATACCATGTTAACAATGGTTGCAAAGACAATTGCCTCAAATTAAATGTGAAAAAATGTAGCATAGTTCATTTTGGTAAACAAAACATTTTTAGATACCATGAAGGTGACACACCCAGCCAATAAGACACTGTTTTAAAGGATCTAGGCACTTTTCCTGATAATTCTTTATTATTAAATCATTATGTCTCCACAGTAGTTTATAAAGCCTTTCGTCTGGCTCATCTAATTTCCAAAGGCATCTCCATTAGATCCAAAAAAGTCTTAATTCCCCATTACTTGTATTTCATCAGACCCATTATTCGATATAATTCTCCTTTTGGCATGTACTTGTCTAAACATATAATTCAACTTGAGAGACCTCAGAGATACCTAACTTAAAAAAAATATGTGGCCTCAAACATCTTAGTTTTCAGGACAGACTGGCAGCCCTCTCTTTCTGCAGTCTCTTACAGACTCTCCAGTGGAGATCTGTGTCCAGCCTTTCGAGCCATGAATGCTCCAACTCTCTTTGAACTCCGGTTCCTTCTCAGAAAAATGGTACCTCAAATGCTCAGTAAAAGGAATTAACCCTTATCCACAGATAAATATGACATGATGCTGTAATAGATTCATTTATCAATGTATCCCTCATCTTATGAAGGCAATAGCCTTATGCTAAGGTTAATCTACTAAAACTGAGAGATGACCTGACTGAATTCAAAAGCCCTTTCCATCTTGATGAACCCACTGCTTATGTGGAATCATTCAGGGATAAATTCTACATAGATGCATTTGGCCCCGTCAGTAATAAATGCAATGCCAAATTCTAGAACAATCTTCTGTGGTGTAACCCAAATATAAACAGGTTCTATAATAAAATAAAAAATTAATTGCACACAAAAATAAATCTAACTCCCAAGCTGCCAAAACCACCTTTGCTAAACTAAACAGAGAACTTTGACTTGATCAAAAAAAAAAAACAATGACAGATATGAGATAAAAATAGCCACAAAGCCTTCTTTAACCATGCTAGAAGCCTCAGAAACAATTACCAGCACTGAGCGGAGCTAATTTTAAATGGTACCACATACTCCGAGTCACAGGGCACAGCCAATCTACTAGTGGGCATATTTAGCTCAAATGTCACCCACATCTCACCTCCAATATTCTCAGCTCACATACCTACATTTACCTCCCGCCAAAATGTCTCCAAGTTCTCAAGGTACTATCTAAGGCCAAGAACATTATGCCTATGGGGTCAGATAGCATACTTGGCTGCCTATTGGTCAGCCTGAAACATGACTTGTCTGACCCCCTACAAAACCTGCTCAATATCAATCTCAAAACAGGCTTCATGCCAGATGAATGGAGGACAGCAACAGTCATTTGCTTGTGCAAATGTGGGACTTCAACAGACTGGGTAATTAGAAGAGCCATACACCTGACCAATCTAATCTGTAAGGCTATGGAAAGGATAATTATGGATTCAATAAACAAGGATACGGATAACCTAATCTAATCTGTAAGGCTATGGAAAGGATAATTATGGATTCAGTAAACAAGGATACGGATAACCTACAGACTCGCAACCCAGTCAAGTTCAGATTTCAAAATGGCAGGTCCTGCCTACCTCACCTGGTTGGCTTCTTTGAAGAAAATAATGAGGAACTGGACAGGGACAGTGTGTGCACACCATATCTAAACATTGCAAAGGCATCGAGCACCGTCCCGCGCTCAGATATTATAGATAAACTCTCCCACCTAAAGGTAGATCCCCATGGAGCTCAAAAATAGAACCCAAGAAGCTAGGGTGGGTAGTGCTACCTCCTCCATAAGACCTGTCACTAGTGGTGCACCCCAAGGGTTCAGTCCCTGGGCCACAGCTCTATGGCCTTTACTTCTCAGGGGTCAAGCATAATGTTAAGGGTTTGTGGCTGAACAAAGTTTGCAGATAACTGTAAACTTAGTACCCTCATAAACTCTCCAGAGGACACCAACATCCTTCAAGAGGGCCTTCCCCAAACCAATAGCCGGTGTCAAAACCATGAACTAAAACTAAATGCCACAAAGTATATAATCATATCCTTCAACAAGACTCCCCTTGTAACTTTCACATTGACTACACACCCTTGAAAAGTGATCCATAATTAGGAATCTGTGAACCTATGCTGACCATAGACTGTGCTTTCATCACCACATATCCACTGTTGTCCTTTTTCATTGCTCAGCTTATATCTAAAGGTATTGTGTCTGGGTCCAGGGATGTAATTGTCACTGCAGTTGGCAGTTGTTAGGCCATTCCTTGAGTATAATCCAACTTTTGGTGTGTACCTGTCCATACACCTGTCACAAGTGGAACAACCACAACACTTACTCATTAAAAAATCAAGGACCTAAATTAAAAAAGTATACAGAGCATCTTAAAGCCTCGTCTCTCTTCTCAGTATCATACAGGCTACTCACATGCAGAGCTTCAACAGACCCTTGTGTCTCTGGCCTACTACACATTCACTATTCCAATGGTATCATAAACAACCACTCAAGGGATCTCAATCCCTTTTACAAAATAAATAGAACATGTTAGAGGGAGATGTTTGTATCACAGAGAACACCACTACTATGGAACCATCTTCTACTCCATGTAAAATAAAGTACTTCTTTTACACTATTCAATCATAATTTGGAAAAATGGATAGGTAACCGCAAATTCACCCCTATGTTAACATCCCTGCCCCTTGTGGATAGGGAAAACATGTAACTGTGCCATCATATCCTTGTTAGGCCCATCTCTTTGTTATTTGTATATAAAATATAGAGGCTTCTCTTTGTGGAAGATTTTTAGTCCATATATCTCTAGTTAATCACTGTATATTAATAAGATCAGACAAAAGTAGTTAAACTCGTCTTAAGTAAAAAAAAAAAATAATAATAAAAGTATATAATTGTACAGAATTACTAAGTATTCAAAAGTAATCCAAGCAAGGCAGGCCATCTGTTTACAGTCGAAAATCCTTTATTAAGTACACAGACAAGCGATCCAAGTAAAACAAAAATAGAGTAATAATTTCCTCACAAGCTTTCTAACTATATATATACTTTTTATCAGGCATGGGAGTGGTTTATTGTGCTGTAAAACAAAGTGTTATTGGTACACGTGTTAAATTCACATCCCTTCCCCCATCAGTGTGACATTCGAGCTCGTCCTGCCCTACTTAGTAGCTGTCATAATATATAACCCTTATATCCGCGGTGGTGGTGCTGCAGTAGCGTTGTCGCCTGACAGTAAGACGCTGACCGGTTTGACACAGCTACAGCGTCTTCTGCGTGGAGACATGCATGAATGGGCGTACCTTTGTTGAAGGTTGTGCGTTAGGGCTGGCAACTCAGCATATAAAAATCAACTGCCAATCATTAGCGGACCAGAGTTCCGCTGTGGCGACCCCTAACCGGAAAAAGCCGAAAGACACAACATGTACTTTAAATAAATTTTATAATGATGTGGTACCTCTTATTTAACCAGATCATTAAGTAGATTATTAAGTCTGTGATTTTATCCAAGACAATATACTACATGGCTGAAAATATATCAACCTTAGTCCATTTGGCAATCAAAAAATATATATAAATATGTACGTATACACTTTGCATGTAAAAAATCAATTGTAAAAATCATATTCTATTTTCATAACCTATTGTTAACAAAGATCACTTTCGTCCTTCTAGACTTCTTCAGGTCTGTGTACAAGAACCCTAAAAACTATGTATAAATATATATATATATATATATATATATATATATATATATATATATATATAATTGTACAATTAGTATTGTTATTACACATCATTTTGAATAAAGTGGAAAAAAGAGAACCAGAAAAAGAAAAAATATATGATGATGGAAACAAAATATACACTTAAATTGCAACTGATTTAAAATGACATTTAAAACCAGCTGGTAGAATAAAATAAAATAAAATAAAATCAGTCATGTAAACAATGTGGCAATTTTCTTAGTTCCAGTGCACTTTTAATTGAACAGTAGTAGTTTAGGCCAGGCTTCCTAAAAGAGTTTAGCTTTAATTGCCACATGAGTTCATGTTTCTCCAGAATATTTGGGGTGTCTCCTTCAAGATCACCCATGTCTATGTGATTCAGGATCTGGAACTTAAAACCTGTGTGTCTTTTATGAAGAGAAAGGTGTTTTGCTAGTGCATTATTTTTACATCCAGAGCGGATTTCTGAGAGATGACATGGAATCCTACTCTTGAGTTTATTTACAGTCTTGCCCACATAGACTGCATCACATTCATAAGTTTCCCTTATAAACAAACACATTCAAAAACCGAGAAAACTAATAATCTCATGCATATCAAAACTAGCCCTAAGTGGAGACATCCACCCCAACCCTGGCCCTACCATCTCCAACCCCAATCCTCATAATCAGACTAGAAACCACAACTTCTCCCATATTACAGCCAATAGAAAGCCAAGTGACTTCCTTCTACTAAGCCTAAATATTAGAAGTATATCCAACAAAGTCCATGAACTCCATGCCACCATAGACTTGTACTCCCCATATACAGTCATCCTGACAGAAACCTGGCTAAAACCTCACATTACCAGTGAGCAAATACTCCATACAGGTTACGGCATACTAAGAGTAGACCGGCTAAACAAAAAAGGAGGTGGTCTAGCTATAATATTTAAACAGTATCTAAACATCCAGATCTTAAAATCATCAGCTCCACAAATAGGCAATGAAGAAGTAATATATACCAACCACAAAATAAACCAAAATAAAACCATCAACATAATTGGATGCTACTTCCCACCTGGCCAAAACATCCCTCCACTAGAAAACCTCCTCAGCTGGTCTACCCACCATCTCCCCCAAGAAACTATAATTTTAGGTGATTTCAATATTGACTGGCAATCCTGTTCTGGCAACAATCCAACCCATCATGTATACCTTCATGGCTTCACCCAACTAGTCCAGTCGCCAACCAGGATAAATAAAAACTCCAGCAAGCATACTACCCTAGATTGGATACTAGTCAGTAAGAGCCCCCAGTCATGTATAACAGGCTGCTTATCAGATAGCCTCAGTGATCACTCCCCAACATTCCTACTCATAAAATACCTATACCAAGCTAAACCTGTCATCTACTGTCAAATACATAAAAAAATAAACCTTAACCCACTCACATTTATCTCATCCCTCAAAGAATGTAACTGGCATCCTCTAAAGTACCTCAGTCTAGATGACGCAGTTGAATTTTTTAATACTACCTTCCTGAGCATCCTTAATTACCATGCCCCCATAAGATTTTCCAGAACCAAAGCACAACCCTCCCCATGGCTACAGAAAACCACTAAGTCAGAAATGAAAAACAGGGATAAAGCCTGGGAGCACTGGCGCAAAACCAAAACCCCCTCAACTAGACAGAAATTCCTAGAACTACGCAATAGAGTCAAAAAGCTAATAAAACAGGACAAATTCCAATACTACCAGTCTGCCCTAGACTCCTCACAACACAGCCCCAAACAATTCTGGTCCTCCATAAACTCCATCCTCCACCCAGGTAAAGTCAGTACCCTCCTCCTAACATCCCTCACTCCTCAGAAAATATTGCTACCTCATTCAACACACACTTCACCCAAACCATACTATCACTAGCTAAACAACACAACCCCCCTCCAACCCACACCTTCAACTAGTAATCTCCCCACTGCCTTCTCTTTTACTCCTGTACCTACCTCCAACATAATAAAATCTCTTAACTAAACTTAAACCCACCAAATTAGCAGCAGACAACCTCCCAAGTGAATACCTACAAATCGCAGCTGATGTTCTGGCCTACCCAGTATCCATCTTGATTAACCGATCTCTGTCAGAAAGTTACGTTCCCACACTGTGGAAAGTATCACATATAATTCCCCTCCACAAAGGCGGACCCTCCGCAGAACTAACCAATTACCGCCCCATAGCTATTCTCTCTCCACTCTCCAAAATACTAGAAAGATACATACACTCTCAGGTCTCAGACTACCTCCTTACTAACAACCTCCTTTCCAGTACTCAGCATGGTTTCCGACCAAACCATAGCACCACCACTGCCTTACTCTCCTTTACTAACACTATCCTTCAGCATAAAAACAATGGCTATCTCTCCTCTGCTACTTTCCTAGACCTATCTAAAGCATTTGACATGGTCCCACACAAACAACTTATCTCTGTCCTCAATAACCTATCCTTCTCACAATCAGTCACCAACTGGTTTCAGAGTTACCTGTCTGACTGCCAACAATCCGTTGTATGGCATAATGACATATCTCCCCAACTACCTGTCTCCATAGGGGTTCCCCAAGGATCCATCCTTGGACCCCTGCTCTTCTCTGTTTACACCAATGATCTAGCCTCTGCCACCAAACATGGCACACTCATACAATACGCAGATGACTCAACCATCATCTGCTCAGCCCAGTCCCTACCAAAACTGCAAAATGTCACACAGGAAGCCTTTTCCTCTGTTGAAACATGGTTATCCAATTCCCAATTAATACTCAACCCAAATAAAACCAAACTACTCATCTTCCAACCCACCAAACATACTCAAAACAACTCTCACTTTAACATCACAGCAAAAGACAACACCACTATATACCCAACTGAACACACCAAATTGCTAGGAGTGGAAATAGACAATAAACTAAAATTTGACATTCACATATCCATGACCATACAAAAAGTCCACAAAAAACTAGGAGCATTATACAGAAATAAGCAATTTCTCACCAAAGCAGCAAAGATTTCAATAGCAAATTCCCACCTTATCTCCACCCTACTTTAAGCCTTTCCAATATATACCAACCTAAGGCAATGCGATCTAAACAAGCTAGAGACCTGCTACAACAAAATCGCCAAATTCGCCACAGGGGCATCCTACCATAGTCACCACTGCCTCTCACTTGCTGAACTGGGCTGGCTTGAACTCCCTCACCTCCTTCAGTGGTATCAACTCTCACTCGCACACAAACTAGTAAACCCTCCATTAAATGGCCCATCCCTCCAGAATCTACTCCAACCCTATCGCACCACCAGACCACTAAGATCCAGCAACAAAAATCACTTGCAGATCACTAAAGCCAATAACTCTGCTGGTGAAGCACTATTCTCTTGCGCCATAACCAAATTATGGAACTCACTCCCACCCACAATTACCTCCGTACAATCATGCACCCACTTCAAAACTTTACTAAAAGTGCAACTAAAAACATGCTGGCTATGCCCTTGCAACTTCCACTCTAATATCATCTACCCCATCCAACCACTACCTTTCTTTCCACTCCACTAACTACCTTGATTATAACAAGCTCAGATGCTCATAAGCCTAGTACTTATTATACAGCAGGAACTTCTCATTGTAACATTTGTTAATGTCTGTTATGTACTTCACAGATAAAGATTCTAGTTGTCTACTGATGTACTATGTTCTTCATCTGTAAATATGTTGTAAGTAATTGCTATGTTAAATTGTTAATCACTATGTAATCCATTGTAACTACTGTCTGTTTATTTAACTGTGGAGCTTTTCTCTCCGGGCCTCCGCTGAAAATGGATCTATGTCCAGTCGGACACTCCTGGTCAACACATTTAAATAAATAAATAAACATTCATTGCACTGTGCCCTGTAAATTACTTCTGTAGTGTTACAGTCACTCCCTGCACTGGTCTTAATGATTTTTTTTTAAATAAGGGCAATAAAAGCTATCACCTTGCTATATAAATATACAAAATGTACAATTAGTGTCATATCTTTTAGTGCTTTTCTCACATGGTCTAGGTTTAAATTCAACAAAACTTCTAATGTTCCTGTTCTTCCTGTAAACAAAGGATGTGGCTTCACCTAAGATGTTAATCAGAAAAGGGTTTCCTGTGACAATGTCCCAGGATTTCATGTCATCTGTCAGAAATCGCATAGACATGGGTGATCTTGAAGGAGACATACCGAATATTCTGGAGAAACATGAACTCGTGGCAATTAAAGCTGAATGCCTTTAAGAAGCCTGGACTAAACTACCACTGTTCAATTAAAAGTGCACTGGAACTTAGAAAATTGCCACATTGTTTACTTGACTAATTTTATTTTATTTTATTTTATTCTACCAGTTGGTTATAAATGCCATTTTAAATCAGTTGTAATTTAAGTGTATATTTTGTTTCCATCATCATACATTTTTTCTTATTATTTTTTTCTTTTTCTGGTTCTCTTTTTTCCACTTTATTCAAAATGATGTGTAATAACAATACTAATTATACAATTATATATATTTTATAGATAGTTTTGAGGGTTCTTGTACACAGACCTGAAGAAGTCTAGAAGGACAAAAGTGATCTTTGTTAACAATAGGTTATGAAAACAGAATATGATTTTTACAATTGAGTTTTTACATGCAAAGTGTATACGTATATATTTATATATATTTTTGATTGCCAAATGGACTAAGGCTGATATATTTCCAGCCATGTAGTATACTGTCTTGGATAAAATCACAGACTTAATAATCTACTTAATAATTTGATTAAATAAGAGGTGCCACATCATTATAAATTTTATTTAAAGTACATAAGGGTTATATATTATTATGACAGCTACTAGGTAGGGTAGGACCAGCTCGAATGTCACACTGATGGGGGAAGGGATGTGAATTTAACATGTGTACCAATAACACTTTGTTTTACAGCACAATAAACCACTCCCATGCCTGATAAAAAGCCCGTAGAAGTGCCCTGGCATTGTGCCGCCCGACATTAGTACCCAGTGCTTATATCAAGTACAGCCACTGGAGTGATCTCTGGGGTGAACTTTCTATTTCCCATCCACTCATCAAGATTTCACTTGAAGAGGGCTACTGAGGTGCTCTGCTTGACATGTATGGGAAGTCTATTTCAGAGCAGGGGTAGTCTCTGGGTTATGAACATGTCCCTCCAGCATGTTCTGTTGATTGTGGTAATGAGGTTGAGGTCTCTGGAGCGTGTGGTGTGGAGGGATTGGGATTTCTTTAGATGCAGCATTTCTTTTTTTTTTTTCAATAATAAATCTTTATTGTTTTAGTATTTTCCATACAAACTTAAACAAAACAAAAAATTATTAATACTTTCTAACTATCCTATCTAGTTCAATCCCAAAAAACATATATACAATATTTACATGAATGCCTCCAAATATAACATCAAGTTATACAGAAACATATAATAAAAGAATTTAACATAAGTCAGTTATCTCAATCTTTACTTATTAACATCTTTTCCCGTAATGAGTATATATGTCTCAGAATACACTCGATCTTCATATATTATGCCAGTATGATATTAAAAATTTGTTCCCATATCTTTGGGTTATTAATATTTTTATTATGGTCCTTCAAAGATGCAGCATTTCTAACAGAGCTGGGTCAGACATGGCTTTGTAAATCAAGCAGAGATCACCTCCAAGTAAAGAATATGAGACAGAGAATAGCAGGAGTTTTTTGAGTCTGTCTGTGTAGGACATGTGTTTAAGGCCTAGGTTCCTCTTCATGAGGTACTTTTGTGGCCTCTCCAGCTGTTGCAGGTGTCTAGTGAGGTACATGCCAAATAGGCATTATACTCTATGACTGGTCTAATGAGGGAAGAGTAGAGAGAAATGATGACCTCTTTCTTCCTGGATGCAAAACCCTTGGTAATGAAATTTGCCACACAGAAGGACTTTCTGACCACAGTGGCAATGTGGTGGTTGAAGGAGAGGTTGCTATCAACCTGTGTCCCCAGATCTCTTATAAAGTCTTCAGTGGGCTCCCATTGATGTGGTAATTGATGGTAACTGAGTTTTTCCCAAAGGGGATGACGACTCATTTTTTGGCATTAAGCTTAAGGCCATGGTTTTGACGCCAAGTCATTGGTCTCAGTGAGGCCTTTCTGTAGGATGTCTGCATCACTTGGGGAGTTAATAATAGCTCCCAGCTTGCAGTCATCTGCAAATTTGGTCAGTCAGAGTCCCTCCGTGTTTGCCTGGACTTCTGAGAAGTAGATGCCAAACAGGAGAGGACCCAGGACTGATCCCTGTGGGACTCCACTCGTGATTGGTCGGCAATCTGACTTGGACTCCGCTACTTTCACACTGTGTGTTCTATCTGTGAGCCAATTTGCAGCCCACCTAATGATATAGAGGTTGATGCCTAGTTTGCTGAGTTTATCAATAATTTCTGAGTGGGGAATGGTATCAAAGGCCTTGGTCAGATCAAGGTAAGCTATATGAACTGCCTTACCTTCATTCACCACTCTGGTGACTTACTCAAAGATGTCAACCAGGTTGAGCAGGCATGATCGACCTTTCACAAAACCAAATTGCGTGGAATCTACAGTTTAGAGATTCCCTATATCCTTGTTAATTAGGTTCATGATGATGCGCTCCATAGCCTTACATATCAGTCTCATCAGGCTACTGGGGCGATAATTTCCAGGATCTGTAGTCGCTCTTCCTTTATGAAGAGAGATGACTGTAGCAGTGTGCCATTCGGTAGGGACAAAGCCTGAGGTGAGGCTGTGAGTCAACAGAGCACACAGATTTGGTGCCAGTTCACGTTGTAATTTATGTAGTACACAGCCAGGGATACTGTTGGGTCACATGGAAGCTGTATTCTTGGCCTTAGAAAATGCAGCTTTAACCTGTGCTGGAGTAATGTTGGGTGCTTGACATTCTTCCGGTATTGAGATTGGTCCTTTGGGGGGGGGGTAAAGTTGGCACTGAATCTGTCAGCCAGTATGTTGGCAATATCTGTTGGCTCAGTATAGGAGGTACCATTATGCAGTAACTCAGAGCAAATCTGGGTATTGCCATGGAGATTCTTGATATAACTATAGAAGGCTTTGTGGTTGTTTTTAGTGTCTGTCACAATTCTGCCTTCATAGCTTTCTTTGGAGGTTTTGATGAGGGATCTCAACTTTTTTGTTGAGTCTAAGAAATTAATTTTTCCATTCTTGGGACTTCACCTTTTTCTGCAACAGTTTCTTCCGTCTGTTGTAGAGTTTATTAATGGCAGATGACCACCAGGCCGGCTTCCTTTTTGTAGAAGAGAGTATCTTGGTTCTGTTGGGTATGGCTAGTTCCATGCATTTATGTACGTATTCATACAGTGCATTAGTGTATGATTCAGCAGTCATGCATCTATTTTCCATTGCCATGGGTACCATGAAGTCAGCCTCCTCTGTTTTTGGGAGTCCAAAGTCAGCTTTGGAGAAGTTTTTTATGGTGGATACCTTTGTGGGGAATGTGGATGAGATGTGGATTTCCATGGTGATTAGTCTGTGGTCAGATCTAACCAGGGAGGAATTGACTATTGGTATAGAGCAAGGTTGCCCATGTTAGTAATAATCAGGTCAAGGATGTTGCTTCCTCTAGTGGGGGTAAAAATGAGCTGGTCCAGGACTTTGGAACTGATGAATTCCAGGAAGAGTTGGGCCACTGCATTGGTGCATGAGTAGTTTTCCCAGCTGATGGAGGGGTAGTTGAAGTCACCAAGTATGAGAGTGTTGGGCTGGATCTTAATAGTTTCCAGGGTGCTTAGAAATGTGGAGTGAGAGTTCTTGGGACATGGTTGGGGACCTATAGCAGCCTACAAACTGAATCGCCATCTTACCCTATGTTAATTGCACCTGGAGCATCTCAGATGCGTTATGCTGGGCTACTAGTCTGGAGGTGTGCATACCTTTACAAATATGGAGACATCACTGCCTTTGGAGCTTCGATCCATGTTCTGCTGCCGAAAGGTGAGGAATGTGTTATAGCCTGGAAGTGCAGGAGCTGGAAAATCTGTAACAATATGGCCCGCAGGTGGATCCAAAATATGAAGGAGGGGTACAAGAAGAAGAGAACAGAAGGTACAAACAATAGTAATATTTGTTTCTACCTGTAAGGATATCGATAAAGGCAGGTGTTTGGTCCATAGGAGTTATACAGGCAGCAGCCTGATTCCCAGGCAAGAGCCTGTCCATGACCTGAGAGGGCAGGAACTTGACAGAAGAGAGTTTGAAGCTAAAGTGAGTTTAAACTGCAAAATATATATTAAATGGAGAATATACTTCCAAGAAAGAGAGCCGGAGAAAGGTTTTGTTTTTTTACTTACGAAACTTAAAGGAAAGCTGTAATGATTGTAGCTGACAAACCTAAAAGGTCACTTGACAAGGTGTCAATAGCATCTCTGCTCACAAGTTTGCTGTGTTAAGAAAGCCAGGAAAGGAATTTGCTTTTGTTTCTTTTTCTTAGCTGGCTGCTTGAAGTAAAGCAACTTATTAACAAAACAGCAATGAAATTTACTCCAGTAGTGTTTGAAACTGTATGTGTGGCAACCAGAATAACAGTCAGCAGCCTAATATTCAGGCAAGGAAATGTTGAAGAACAGACGAGCCAAGAGGTTCATAGGTTCATAGGTAAGTACTAGGCTATCTGCCCATGGGCATTTATAAGCCTAGCCACAGAGTGATGGCTTTCGCCTCCCCATTAGATTAGTAACCTGGGCCTCTGTCAACAGGGCTCCTGAAGTGATCCCAGGGTAGAACTTATGATTACCCATCCACTCATCAAGATTTCTCTTGAAGAGGGTCAGAGAGGAGCTCTGTCGAATATGGATTGGGATTCTATTCCAGAGTGAGGGGAGTCACTGGGACAGGAATCTATCCCTCCAGCATGTCCTGTTTATTGTTGTACATAGGTTCAAGTCGCTAGAACGAGTAGTTTTGAGGTATCTCATTTTTGAGGTGAAGCATGTCCATTAGTTCAAGGTTTGACATGGCCCTATAGGTCAGGCACAGGTCACCTCTGAGCAGACTGTAAGCGACTGAGAAGAGCTGGAGCTTTTTTAGTCGTGCTTCATAGGGTAATTGTTTAAGGCCATTAATCCTCTTAGTGAGGTACTTCTGTGGTCTTTCTAGTTGGTGCAGGTGTCTAGTGAGGTACATCCCAAATGGGGCATTGTACTCTATTATGGGCCTAATGAGTGAGGAGTAAAGGGTCACAATCACCTCCTTGGATCTGGATGAGAAACCCTTTGTGATCAGGTGTGCCACATAGAAGGATTTCCTGACCGTTTTGGCTATGTGGTTATCAAAGGAGAGCATGCTATCTACTTGGGTACCCAGGTCCCTAATTACTTCTTCTGTACTTAGTGGATTCCCATCTATGTGGTAGTTTGTAGGTACTTTGTTTTTCCCAAATGGGATTACTATGCATTTTTTGGCATTTAGCTTGAGGCTGTGACTTTGACACCAGGTGTTTGTCTCTGTGAGACCCTTTTGCAGGATGTCTGTGTCAGCTGGAGAGTCAGTTATTGCACCCAATTTACAGTCATCTGCGAACTTGGTTAGCCACAGTCCCTCCGCCTTTGCCTGTACTTCAGAGAAATATATAACAAACAGGAGGGGTCCCAGGACTGAGCCCTGTGGGACTCCGCTTGTGACTGGTTTAGAGTCAGACATGGTGCCTGCCACTCTTACCGTGTGGTTCTGTCTGAGAGCCAATTAGCAACCCATCTCGTGACATGGGGGTTGATATTTAAGCTGGTGAGTTTGTCTATGATTCCTGAGTGTGGGATGGTGTCAAATGCCTTAGCAAGGTCCAGATATGCTGTGTGGACCACCTTCCCTTCATCTATGGCCTTGGTGACTGTTTCGAAGAAGTCGACCAAGTTCAGGAGGCAAGATCTGCCTTTAACAAAGCTGAACTGGGTGGGGTCCAGTGTCTGGAGGTTCCCAGTGTCCCTGTTAATGAACTCCATGATAATGCGTTCCATGGCTTTGCAGACCAAGCTAGTCAAGCTTATAGGGCGATAGTTCCCAGGGTCAGTTGTGGCACCACCTTTGTGGAGTGGTACGACTGTTGCTGTACGCCATTCTTTGGGTATATAGCCTGTAGAGAGGCTGAGTTTGAATAGTGATTTGAGATGGGGGGTTAGTTCATTTTGAAGCTCGTGTAAGACACAATCTGGGATAGCATCTGGTCCCATTGATGCTGTGTTTTTGGTCTTTGCAAGGGCTGTCTTTACTTGTGTGTCTGAGATATCTGGAGCGCCACATTCTTCTGGGATTGGTGCTAGCCCCTTTGGTGGAGAGGGGGGGTGAAGTTTGCACTGAACTTGTCAGCCAGGATGTTGGCAATGTCGGTTGGTTCAGTGTATTTATGGCCATTATGCACTAGCTCAGAGCATATCTGAGAGTTTGCCCCTAGACTCTTGACATAGTTAAAGAAGGCCTTGTGGTTATCCTTAGAGTCATTGGCTATTTTTCTTTCGAAGTTGGCCTTGGATGATTTAATGAGGGAGCACAGTTTTTTACTGATGTTAATCAGAGATGCCTTCTTATTTTGGGATTTTGTTCTATCTTGCAGGAGTTTCCTCCTTCAATTGTAGAGTTTATTTATGGCCGGAGTCCACCAGACTGGCTTCCTCTTTTTTGAGGAGTTGGTCTTGGTTTTACTTGGGATGGCTCAGTCCATGCATTCTTGAAGGTGTTCATAGAATGCACTTGTAAAGGATTCTACCAATGGGTCATCATTTTCCATTTGATTGGAAGCTTTGAAACTTCCCACCTTGGTCTTGAGGAGTGTGAATTTGGCTTTAGAGAAGTGTTTTACCTTGATTTCCTTGACTGGGGGGGTCGGGATGTGGATGTCCAGTGTGATTAGTTTGTGATCTGATCTTACCAATGATGAGTTTACCTCCGGTGTGGAACATAGGTTCCCCATGTTGTTGATGACCAGGCACAGTATGTTGTCACCTCTTGTGGGAGTGGTGACCAGCTGTTCAAGGTCATTTGAGTTTATAAACTCAAGGAAGCATTGGGCTAGGGCATTTGAGCTTGAGTAGTTTTCCCAGTCAATGTTTGGATAGTTGAAGTCACCCAGTAGCATGGTGTTGGGTAGAATCTTCATACTTTCTAATGTTCTCAGAAATGCACGTGAGGGTCCTGAGACAAGGTGGGAGATCTGTAGCAAGCTATAAATTGAACAGTCAATTTATCCGCTGTCAATTGCACTTGGATGGTCTCAGATTCTGCGTGCAGTGCTACTAACCTGGAGGTGTGGGTGTTCTTGATGAATATGGACACACCCCCTCCTTTTGTGTTCTGGTCCTGGTTTTGGGACCTAAAGGTATGGTAGGAGTTATAGCTTGGTAGTGCTGGGGTGCTCTCTGGAGCCTTGAACCAGGTTTCTGTCACTGCACATATGTCAATTTCTTCCATACTAAGGAGAGCCTTGAGTGCGTGCATTTTGAGGTTTAGACTTCTGGCGTTGAGCAGCATTACCCTCAGTTTTTGTTTATTATTGTTGTTTGTGGAGGTGGGGTTTGTCTTTTGAGCCTTGCGTAAAAAAGGCAGTATTGGGGCGGAAGGAGTCTTGGCCAGTATTCGAAAGCCCAGGAGCGACAGGTGCAAGCCGTCTCTGGTGAAGCAACGTGGCTTGTCAAGCATGTCATCCCAGGCTGACAAGTACTGGATCCCCTTTGAATGACACCAGTAGTTTAACCAGTTGTTGAAACTGATCATTTTTTCTTCGTATGCTGGCATAATTTTGGGTGAGGGCAGGATGCTACTCAGAGTCAGTCATATCAGCCTGGGCTACATGGTCAGAGAGCTCCTCCATGTCTCTTTTCATGTAGTCCAGGGAGGTACGTCTCAGATCATTTACGCCAACATGTACAATCTCAGAGTCATATTTGTACTTGTTGTGGAGTGACCTGAGTACATGTGTTATGTGGCAGATTCTGGCACCCGACAGGCAGCTCACGGTAACCTTCTCCTTGTTCAGTCTAGTGAGTGGGACGTCTGTGTTCCTGATGATAGAATCACTGATTACTAGTGTGTTAGGTGTGTTATTTAGCCTTAGGGGCTGCTTTTGCTTGGCACACTGACGTTGTGACATATGTGTTACCTGGTTTCTGTTGTGGGGTGGGAGTTGCTTGGATGGATGCTTAGGAGGTCTCTGTTGTTTAGGCAGGTTCTTATTTAGAGCCTCCGAGTATGTTTTTGCGTGTTTCTGAAAGTTGTTTTCTGGTGCAGCTATGGCTGGTCTATGTGAGTCTGGTAATGTGGTGCTAGTGTTGCCCTTCTCCTTGTGACTGGTTGATCCAGTCGTGGGTTGAGAGAGCTTAGCCTCCAGTTTGGCTGTGTAGCTGCATCTCTCACATATGTTTGTGTTGGTTGGGAGGAGGAGGGGGTTGTCTGTGTACATGAGGCAATTGTAACATTGCCTCAGGATGCCCAGATTCACCAGCTGGACTGGAGACTGCACCTGTAGCTGTCCCTTGAACATGCCTGAATAGATGGTTGGGACTGTATTGCTGATTGGATGAGTAAAGAGCCTTATACTTCCTGAGTATAGGGCTGAAGTGCAAGCTGAAAGCTAGTGCTAGTTTTAGTGAGTTTTAGTAAGTGCCGGTCTTAAATTGCCTTATTTCTAGTGCTGGGTTGAAGTGTTTCAAGTTTCAAGGGAAAAACTGAAGTGCAGACTTCGTGGAGCCTGGAATAGTTTAATTGCAGCTAAACAGCGCTGCACGGTGCGCAAACCCGCGCAAAACCATGCTAAGCGTTTTTTATACCAGGGAGATCCAAAAGGATAGAAATTAGCCCAAAATGGCCAAAGAGCTACAAGTTGCTGGGCTGGGACCACTCCTACAGAGACAGATAGGCTGCTCAGAGTTCCCTCTCTCACAGTGAACAAGGAAGCCACCTAATTATCCAAGTATGATATGGGCAACACAGGAACCTTTACCACAGTCCTGGATTCAGCAAAGCCTGAAAACTGGACTAGACTAGTTCAGAAAGGCGGGAAAATAAGGAATTTTTTTGTGTTTTTTTTTTTTTTTTTTTTTCAGAAACAATAGAAATGCAGAGCTTAAATTACTTTAAATACACAGAGGAGGCTAGCACACTTGAATGTGTAGTTTGCGACTGTGTTACCGGTAACTTAAATGCAAAACGACAAACAGTAACTTTTTTCAAGTGCAACAAAGAAATAAGTACAGTAAGCAATGCAGATATCACTAGGGATCCACAGAAGCGCTGAAAAGCCACGTTTTAGGCAGAATTAGCATTTCAGGGAAACAACAAGCAAAAACAACACTTAATCAAGTCCAAAGTCTCTCTTTTGTCTCTCGGCCGCTTGAAGGACTCTGCAGGGCACCACGAGGAACTTGCTGAGCTGTATACAAGCACAAAACTGCACTAAGCAGTTTTTATACCAGAGAGATCAAAAAGTATAGAAATTAGCCCAAAATGGCCAATGAGCTACAAGTTGCTGGGCCGGGACCACTTCTACAGGACAGATAGGCTGGTCAGAGTTCCCTCTCTCAGTGAACAAGGAAGCCACCTAATTATCCAAGTATGATATGGGCAACACAGGAACCTTTACCACAGTCCTGGATTCAGCAAAGCCTGAAAACTGGACTAGACTAGTTCAGAAAGGCAGGAAAACAAAGAATTTTTTTTGTGTTTTTTTTTTTTTTAGAAACTTGGTGAAGGAAAATATCTCTGAACAAGGCCAGAGACACAGGCAAGGCTAGCATGAGCACTTGGTATGAAAGTGACCTAGAAGAGCTGAGAGAGAACAAACTTTAGTAACCTATTTCCTTTCTGCCATTTAAGTTTGAAAATTCTGAAAGCATTTCAAAGTTATCAAACTTGTATATTGCTGTGGCAAGTTTAGTTCAGTAAAGGCATGATTTAGTTTACAGCTGCAGCCTTTATGTGTTCCATAGTAGCCCAAAAGTTGTAGTATGTTTGGCTTGTGCAGTAAAATGAATGAATGAAAGTAGAAAATATATAATATTTGAGTGAAATTCCTTAATGTGAGGTCTGAGAGAATCTCAAAACACCTCCCTCTCTCTCTCTCTCTCTCTCTGTCTATATATATATATATATATCTGTGTGTGTGTGTGTGTGTGTGTGTGTGTGTGTTTAAGTGTGTATAGATTTTGTATAGATATACATTGATACAGATCTACATATCTAGCTATCTATCTCTCTCTCTCTCGTTCTGTGTAAGTGAACTGAATTTAAACAAAACACCCAAATATCTACATTCACAATGTTGACCAGAAAGTGTTGACTTTGCAGATATCAACACAATACTATGCATGGTCCTGCAATATTTTCAATAAAAAAATACAAGAAAACATTTTTGCAGGGGATCAAGCCCCACTGCACCCCCCATGGTGGGGTTGTGTCTTCCACACCCCCTGTTAATTACATATACTAACTCCAAGATCACACAATGCTGGGGAATGGACATATTTCCCTACCCTGAGAATTGTGCAGTCTTGCACACCTGTCGAGCATCCGTGCAGTTGACTAAATTTTGTTGACTAAACAGATGTGAAACAAAGGGGGATTTAACAATATTCAGTTGACTCATACAGATAAATAGATATAGATATATGTATATTTACAAGGTCTATATCAAGTCATCGATGCCTGTGTACACCAAGAACTGCTAACCTTGAAAATAAAATGCCATATTAAAATGGTTTCATTAAATTAATAAAATCCATAAAAAACAAATTAATAAATCAGAAAAACATTATTTTCATCCCCACTTACCAAAAACATTAAATATACTAACTCCGAAATTGCACTAGAGTTTGAAAAGGGTAAATTCCCTTACCTTAAAGAGTGCTGATCTTGGAATAGTCACAAACAATGCCAGAAATAAACAATGTAAGTGAAAGGAACATGGCCATTCGACTGCTACAGCCTGTGAGGTAGTAATCACCGATGACATCCAGTACTTGAATAACTGAACTTCGGTTAAATGTGACCCCCCCCCCCATCTACACCACCTGCTTATACCACACAGTAAACTGTAGTCCATTAACTTTTCATTTCTAGTTCCAAAACTAAGGGAAACTATTCCACTAGTTATCAAATTCATTCTGACTTGTGCTACATTATGAGTGGAACTAAATAGCCACCTTGATAGTTTACCTTCATGCGGTAGAAAATTCAGATAGGTAAAAAGAAGTAAGGTGAAGCACACATAATCAAGTATTCAGCTGACTGCAAAATGCCAGTACGCTGTGCAAGACTGCAGTATACAGTATGTTGTGTCAGTCTCCAGTACTCGTTATGTTGTGTGAGTCTGCAGTACTCAGTATTTTGTGCAAGGCTGCAGTATGTAGTATGTTGTGTGAGACTGCAGTATACAGTATGTTGTGTGATTCTGCAGTACTCAGTATTTTGTGTGAGTCTGCAGTACTCAATATGTCATTTGAGACTGCAGTATACAGTATGTTGCGTGTCTGCAGTACTCAGAAAGCTGTGTGAGTCTGCAGTACTCAGTATGTCATGTGAGACTGCAGTATACAGTATGTTGTCCTCGACTGCAGTATGCAGTATGTTGTGTGAGACTGCAGAATACAGTATTTTGTGTAACACTGCAATATACAGTATGCCATGCAAGACTGCAGTACTCATTTTGTTGTGCATGACTGCAGTATACACTATGTTTTGTGAGTCTGCAGTATACACTATGTTGTGTGAGACTGCAGTATACAATATATTCTGTGAGTCTGCAGTACTCAGTATGTTGTGTGAGACTGCAGTATACAATATGTTGTGTGAGTCAGTGGTACTCAGTATGTACTCATTATGTCATGTGAGACTGCAGTGTACAGTATGTTGTGCAAGACTGCAGTATGCAGTATGTTGTGTGAGACTGCAGTATACAGTATGTTGTGCGAGACTGCAGTATGTTGTGTCAGACTGCAGTATACAGTATGTTGTGTGAGTCTGCAGTACTCAGTACGTTGTGTAAGACTGCAGTATACAGTATGTTGTGTGAGTCTGCAGTATGCAGTGTGAGACTGCAGTATACAGTATGTTGTGTGAGACTGCAGTATGTTGTGTCAGACTGCAGTATACAGTATGTTGTGTGAGTCTGCAGTATACAGTATGTTGTGTGAGTCTGCAGTACTCAGTATGTTGTGTAAGACTGCAGTATACAGTATATTGTGTGAGACTGCAGTACTCAGCATGTTGTGTGAGACTGCAGTATACAGTATGTTGTGTGAGTCTGCAGTACTCAGTATGTTGTGTGAGTCTGCAGTACTCAGTATGTCATTTGAGACTCCAGTATACAGTATATTGTGTGAGTCTGCAGTATACAGCATGTTGTGCATGACTGCAGTATTCAATGTTGTTTGAAATTGCAGTACACAGTATGTCGTGCGAGACTGCAGTACTCACTCAGTATGTTGTGTGAGACTGCAGTATACAGTATGTCATGCAAGACTGCAATGCTCAGTTTCTTGTGCGTGACTGCAGTATACACAATGTTTTGTGAGTCTGCAATATACAGTATGTTGTGTGAGACTGCAGTATACACTAGGTTGTGTGAGACTGCAGTATACAGTATATGTGAGTAGTACTCAGTATGTTGAGTGAGACTGCAATATACTGTATGCTGTGTGAGTCTGCAGTACTCAGTGTGTTGTGTGACACTGCAGTATACATTATGTTGTGAGACTGCAGTATACAGTATGTTGTGTGAGTCTGCAGTATACAGTATGTTGTGTGAGTCAGTGGTACTCAGTATGTTGTGTGAGTCTGCAATACTCAGTATGTTGTGCGAAACTACAGTACACAGTATGTTGTGTGAGACTGCAGTATACAGCATGTTGTGTGAGTCTGCAGTACTCAGTATGTTGTGTGAGACTGCAATATACAGTATGTTGTGTGAGTCTGCAGTACTCAGTGTGTTGTGCAAGTCTGCAGTATACATTATCTTATGAGACTGCAGTATACAGTATGTTGCGTGAGTCTGCAGTATACAGTATGTTGTGTGAGTCTTCACTACTCAGGATGTTGTGTGAGACTCCAGTATACAGTATGTTGTGTGAGACTGCAGTACTCAGCATGTTGTGTGAGACTGCAGTATACAGTATGTCATGTGAGACACCAGTAAACAGTATGTTGGTGAGACTGCAATACTCAGTATGTTGTGTGAGACTCCACTATATACAGTATGTTGTGTGAGTCTGCAGTATACAGTATGTTGTGTGAGACTGCAGTATACAGTATGTTCTGTGAGACTGCAGTACTCAGTATGTTGTGTGAGATTGCAGAACTCAGTATGTCATGTGAGTCTGCATTATACAGTATGTTGTGTGAGACTGCAGTACTCAGTATGTTTTGTGAGACTGCAGTATGCAGTATGTCGTGTGAGACTGCAGTATACAGAATGTTGTGTGAGACTGCAGTATACAGTATGTTGTGTGAGTCTGCATTATACAGCATGTTGTGTGAGACTGCAGTATACAGTATGTTGTGTGTCTGCAGTATACAGTATGTCATGTGTGAGTCCAGTATACAATATGTTGTATGAGACTGCAGTACTCAGTATGTTGTGTGAGACTGCAGTATGCAGTATGTTGTGTGAGACTGCAGTATACAGAATGTTGTGTGAGACTGCAGTATACAGTATGTTGTGTGAGTCTGCATTATACAGCATGTTGTGTGAGACTGCAGTATACAGTATGTTGTGTGAGGCCGCAGTACTCAGTATGTTGTGTGAGTCTACAGTACACAGTATGTTGTGTGAGACTGCAGTACTCAGTATGTCATGGGAGACTCCAGTATATAGTATATTGTGTGAGACTGCAGTATACAGCATGTTGTGCGTGACTGCAGTATTCAATATGCTGTGTGAAACTGCAGTACACAGTATGTCGTACAAGACTGCAGCACTCACTCAGTATGTTGTGTAAGACTGCAGTATACAGTATGTCATGCAAGACTGCAGTACTCAGTTTGTTGTGCATGACTGCAGTATACACAATGTTTTGTGAGTCTGCAGTATACAGTATGTTGTGTGAGACTGCAGTATACTAGTTTGTGTGAGACTGCAGTATACAGCATGTTGTGTGAGACTGCAGTATACAGTATGCGTGAGTCTGCAGTACTCAGTATGTTGTGTGAGACTGCAGTATACAGTATATTGTGTGAGACTGCAGTATACAATATGTTGTGTGAGTCTGCAGTACTCAGTATGCTGTGTGAGACTGCAATATACAGTATTCTGTGTGAGTCTGCAGTACTCAGTATGTCAGGGGAGACATCAGTATACAGTATGTTGTATGAGATTGCATTACTCAGTATGTTGTGTGAGACTGCAGTATGCAGTATATTGTGTGAGACTGCAGTACTCAGTATGTTGTGTGAGACTGCAGTACTCAGTATGTCATGTGAGACTGCATTATACAGTATGGTGTGTGAGACTGCAGTATACAGTATATTGTGTGAGACTGCAGTATACAGAATGTTGTGTGAGACTATAGTATACAGTATGTTGTGTGTCTGCAGTATGCAGTATGTCATGTGAGAGTCCAGTATACAGTATATTGTATGAGACTGCAGTACTCAGTATGTTGTGTGAGACTGCAGTATGCAGTATATTGTGTGAAACTGCAGTATACAGTATGTTCTGTGAGACTGCAGTACTCAGTATGTCATGTGGGACTGCATTATACAGTATGTTGTGTGAGACTGCAGTACTCAGTATGTTGTGTGAGACTGCAGTATACAGTATGTTGTGTGAGACTGCAGTACTCAGTATGTTGTGTGAGACTGCAGTATACAGTATATTGTGTGTGACTGCAGTATACAGAATGTTGTGTGAGACTGCAGTATACAGTATGTTGTGTGTCTGCAGTATGCAGTATGTCATGTGAGAGTCTAGTATACAGTATATTGTATGAGAATGCAGTACTCAGTATGTTGTGTGAGACTGCAGTATGCAGTATATTGTGTGAGACTGCAGAATACAGTATGTTCTGTGAGACTGCAGTACTCAGTATGTCATGTGGGACTGCATTATACAGTATGTTGTGTGAGACTGCAGTACTCAGTATGTTGTGTGAGACTGCAGTATACAGTATGTTGTGTGAGTCTGCAGTACTCAGTATGTTGTGTGAGTCTGCAGTATACAGTATGTTGTACGAGACTGCAGTATGTAGTATGTTGTGTGATACTGCAGTACTCAGTATGTTCTGTGAGACTGCAGTACTCAGTATGTCATGTGAGACTGCAGTATACAGTATGTTTTGTGAGACTACAGTACTGGGTATATTGTGTGAGACTGCAGTACTCAGTATGTTGTGTAAGACTGCAGTACTCAGTATGTCATGTGAGACTGCATTATACTGCATGTTGTGTGAGACTGCAGTACTCAGTATGTTGGGTGAGACTGCAGTATACAGTATGTTGTGTGAGTCTGCAGTACTCAGTATGTTGTGTGAAACTGCAATATACAGTATGATTTGTGAGTCTGCAGTACTCAGTATGCTGTGTGAGTCTGAAGTATACAGTATGTTGTACGACACTGCAGTATGCAGTATGTTATGTGAGACTGCAGTATACAGTATGTTGTGTGTCTGCAGTATAGAGTATGTCATGTGAGAGTCCAGTATACAGTATATTATATGAGACTGCAGTACTCAGTATGTTGTGTGAGACTGCAGTATGCAGTATATTGTGTGAGACTGCAGTATACAGAATGTTGTGTGAGACTGCAGTATATAGTATGTTGTGTGAGTCTGCAGTTGTCAGTATGTTGTGTGAGACTGCAGTATATAGTATGTTGTGTGAGTCTGCAGTACTCAGTATGTTGTGTGAGTCTGCAGGATACAGTATGTTGTGTGAGACTGCAGTATGCAATATGTTGTGTGAGACTGCAGTATACAGTATGCTGTGTGAGACTGCAGTATACAATATGTTGTGTGAGTCTGCAGTTCTCAGTATGTTGAGTGAGACTACAGTATACAGTATGTTGTGGCAGTCTGCAGTACTCGGTATGTTGCGAGACTGCAGTATACAGTATGTTGTGAGTCTGCAGTATAGAGTATGTCATGTGAGAGTTCAGTATACAGTATGTTGTATGAGATTGCATTACTCAGTATGTTGTGTGAGACTGCAGTATGCAGTATGTTGTGTGAGACTGCAGTATACAGTGTGTCATGTGAGACTCCAGTATACAGTATGTTGTGTGAGACTGCAGTACTCAGCATGTTGTGTGAGACTGCAGTACTCAGCATGTTGTGTGAGACTGCAATACTCATTATGTTGTGTGAAACTGCAGTATACAGTATGCTGTGTGAGTCTGCAGTACTGAGTATGATGTGTGAGACTGCAGTACTCAGTATGTTGTGTGAGACTGCAGTATACGGTATGTTGTGTGAGTCTGCAGTATACATTATGTTGTGTGAGACTGCAATACTCAGTATATTCTGTGAGACTGCAGTATACAGTATGTTTTGTGAGACTGCAGTACTCGGTATATTGTGTGAGACTGCAGTACACAGTATGTTGTGTGAGACTGCAGTACTCAATATGTCATGTGAGACTGCATTATACAGTATGTTGTGTGAGACTGCATTACTAAGTATGTTGTGGGAGACTGCAGTATACAGTATGTTCTGTGAGTCTGCAGTACTCAGTATGTTGTGTGAGTCTGCAGTATACAGTATGTTTTGTGAGTCTGCAGTACTCAGTATATTGTGTGAGACTACAGTATACACTATGTTGTGTGAGTCTGCAGTACTCAGTTTGTTGTGTGAGATTGCAGTATACAGTATGTTGTGTGAGACAGCAGTACTCAGTATGTTGTGTGAGTCTATAGTACTCAGTACGTCATGTGAGACTGCAGTACTCAGTATGTTATGTGAGTCTGCAGTACTCAGTATGTCACGTGAGACTGCAGTACTCAGTATGTTGTGTGAGTCTGCAGTACTCAGTATGTTGTGTGCATCTGCAGTATACAATATTTTTGTGTGTCTGCAGTATAAAGTATGTCATGTGAGACTCCAGTATACAGTATGTTGTGACACTGCAGTATGCAGTATGTTGTTTGAGACTGCAGTATGTAGTATGTTGTGTGAGTCTGCAGTATAAAGTATGTCATGTGAGAATCCAGTGTACAGTATGTTGTGTGAGACTGCAGTACTCAGTATGTTGTATGAGCCTGCAATACTCAGTATGCTGTGTGGGACTGCAGTATACAGTATGTTGTGTGAGTCTGCATTATACAGCATGTTGTGTGAGACTGCAGTACTCAGTATGTCATGTGAGCCTCTGGTATACAGTATATTGTGTGAGACTGCAGTATACAGCATGTTGTGCGTGACTGCAGTATACAATATGTTGTGTGAAATTGCAGTACATAGTATGTTGTGCGAGACTGCATTACTCACTCAATATGTTGTATGAGACTGCAGTATACAGTATGTCATGCAAGACTGCAGTACTCAGTTTGTTGTGCGTGACTGCATTATACACAATGTTTTGTGAGTCTGCAGTATACAGTATGTTGTGTGAGACTGCATTATACAGTATGTGTGAGTCTAGAGTACTCAACATGTTGTGTAAGACTACAGTATACAGTATGTTGTGTGAGTCAGTGGTACTCAGTATGCTGCGCGAGACTGCGGTATACAATATGTTGTGTGAGACTGCTATATACAGTATGCTGTGTGAGTCTGCAGTACTCAGTATGTTGTGCGAAACTGCTTTATACAGTATGTTGTGAGACTGCAGTATACAGAATGTTGTGTGAGTCTGCAATATACAGTAAGTTGTGTGAGTCTTCACTACTCAATATGTTGTGTGAGACTGCAGTATACAGTATATTGTGTGAGACTGCAGTACTCAGTATGTTGTGTAAGACTGCAGTAAACAGTATGTTGTGTGAGTCTGCAGTATGTCATGTGAGACTTCAGTATAAAGTATGTTGTATGAGACTGCAGTACTCAGTATGTTACGTGAGACATCAGTATACAGTATGTTGTGTGAGTCTGCAGTATACAGTATGTTGTGTGAGTCTTCACTACTCAGTATGTTGTGTTAGACTGCAGTATAAAGTATGTTGTGTGAGACTGAAGTACTTAGTATGTTGTGTGAGACGGCAGTAAACAGTATGCTGTGTGAGTCTGCAGTATACAGTATGTTATGTGAGACATCAGTATACAGTATGTTGTGTGAGTCTGCAGTATACAGTATGTTGTACGAGACTACAGTATGCAGTATGTTGTGTGAGACTGCAGTGTACAGTATGTTGTGTGTCTGCAGTATACAGTATGTCATGTGAGAGTCCAGTATACAGTATGTTGCATAAGACTGCAGTACTCAGTATGTTGTGTGAGACTGCAGTATGCAGTATGTCTTGTGAGACTGCAGTATACAGTATGTTGTGTGAGACTGCAGTATACAATATGTTGTGTGAGTCTGCAGTTCTCAGCATTTTGTGTGAGACTGCAGCATACAGCTTGTTGTGTCAGTCTGCAGTACTCAGTATGTTGTGTGAGTCTGCAGTATGCAGTATGTTGTGCGAGACTGCAGTATACAGTATGTTGTGAGTCTGCAGTATACAGTATGTCATGTGAGAGTCCAGTATACAGTATGTTGTGTGAGACTGCAGTACTCAGTATTTTGTGTGAGACTGCAATACTCAGTATGTTGTGTTAGACTGCAGTATTACAGTATGTTGTGTGAGACTGCAGTACTCAGTATGTTGTATGAGACTGCAGTTTACAGTATGTTGTGTGAGTCTGCATTATACAGCATGTTGTGTGAGACTGCAGTGTACAGTATGTTGTGTGAGGCTGCAGTACTCAGAATGTTGTGTGAGTCTGCATTACACAGTATGTTGTATGAGACTGCAGTACTCAGTATGTCATGTGAGACTCCAGTATACAGTATATTGTGTGAGTCTGCAGTACTCAGTATGTTAAGCGAGACTGCGGTATACAATATGTTGTGTGAGACTGCAGTATACAGTATGTTGTGTGAGACTGCAGTACTCAGTATGTTGTGTAAGACTGCAGTATACAGTATGTTGAGTGAGACTGCAGTACTCAGTATGTTGTGTGAGACTGCAGTAAACAGTATGTTGTGTGAGTCTGCAGTATACAGTATGTCATGTGAGACATTAGTATACAGTATGTTGTGTGAGTCTGCAGTATACAGTATGTTGTACGAGACTATAGTATGCAGTATGTTGTGTGAGACTGCAGTGTACAGTAAGTTGTGTGTCTGCAGTATACAGTATATCATGTGAGAGTCCAGTATACAGTATGTTGCATGAGACTGCAGTACTCAGTATGCTGTGTGAGACTACAGTATGCAGTATGTCATGTGAGCCTGCAGTATACAGTATGTTTTGAGTCTGCAGTATACAATATGTCATGTGAGAGTCCACTATACAGTATGTTGTATGAGACTGCATTGCTCAGTATGTTGTGTGAGACTGCAGTATGCAGTATGTTGTGTGAGACTGCAGTATACAGTATGTCATGTGTGACTCCAGTATACAGTATGTCGTGTGAGACTGCAGTACTCAGTATTTTGTGTGAGACTGCAGTACTCAGTATGTTGTGTGAGACTGTAGTATACAGTATGTTGTGTGAGTCTGCAGTATACAATATGTTGTGTGAGCCTGCAGTTCTCAGTATGTGTGAGACTGCAGTACTCAGTATGTTGTGTGACACTGCAATACTCAGTATTTTGCATGAGATTGCAGTATACAGTATGTTGTGTGAGACTGCAGTACTCAGTATGTTGTGTGAGACTGCAGTACTCAGTACGTTGTGTGAGTCTACAGTATACAGTATGTTGTGTGAGACTGTAGTATTCAGTATGTTCTGTGAGACTACATTATACAGTATGTTATGTGAAACTGCAGTATACAGTATGTGGTGTGAGTCTGCAGTACTCAGTATGTTGTGTGAGACTGCAGTATACAGTATGTTGTGTGAGTCAGTGGTACTCAGTATGTTGAGTGAGACTGTAGTATACAGTATGTTGTGTGAGACTGCAGTGTACAATATGTTGTGTGAGTCTGCAGTTCTCGGTATGTTGTGTGAGACTGCAGTACTCAGTATGTTGTGTGAGACTGCAGTACTCAGTAAGTTGTGTGAGTCTGCAGTATACAGTATGTTGTGTGAGACTGTAGTAATCAGTATGTTCTGTGAGACTACATTATACAGTATGTTATATGAGACTGCATTATACAATATGTTGTGTGAGACTGCATTTCTCAGTATGTTGTTTGAGACTGCAGTGTACAATATGTTGTGTGAGTCTGCAGTTCTCAGTATGTTGTGTGAGACTGCAGTATACAGTATGTTGTGTGAGTCAGTGGTACTCAGTATGTTTAGTGAGACTGTAGTATACAGTATGTTGTGTGAGACTGCAGTGTACAATATGTTGTGTGAGTCTGCAGTTCTCGGTATGTTGTGTGAGACTGCAGTATACAGTATGTTGTGTGAAACTGCAGTACTCAGTATATTGTGTGAGTCTGCAGTATACAGCATGTTGTGCGAGACTGCAGTATGCAATATGTTGTGTGAGACTGCAGTATACAGTATGTTGTGAGTCTGCAGTATACAGGATGTCATGTGAGAGTCCGGTATGCAGTATGTTGTATGAGACTGCATTACTCAGTATGTTGTGTGACACTGCAGTATGCAGTATGTTGTGTGAGTCTGCAGTATACAGTATGTTGTGCGAGACTGCAGTATACAGTATGTTGTGAGTCTGCAGTATATGTCATGTGAGACTCCAGTATACAGTATGTCATGTGAGACTGCAGTACTCAGTATTTTGTGTGAGACTGCAATACTCAGAATGTCTTCTTGGACTGCAGTATTACAGTATGTTGTGTGAGACTGCAGTACTCAGTATGTTGTGTGAGACTGCAGTACTCAGTATGTTGTGTGAGACTGCAGTACTCAGTATGTTTTATGAGACTGCAGTTTACAGTATGTTGTGTGAGTCTGCATTATACAGCATGTTGTGAGAGACTGCAGTATACAGTATGTTGTGTGAGGCTGCAGTACTCAGAATGTTTTGTGAGTCTGCATTACACAGTATGTTGTATGAGACTGCAGTACTCAGTATTTCATGTGAGACTCCGGTATACAGTATATTGTGTGAGTCTGCAGTATTCAGTATGTTGCGCGAGACTGCGGTATACAATATGTTATGTGAGATTGCAGTATACAGTATGTTGTGTAACACTGCAGTACTCAGTATGTTGTGTGAGACTGCAGTAAACAGTATGTTGTGTGAGTCTGCAGTATACAGTATGTCATGTGAGATATCAGTATACAGTATGTTGTGTGAGTCTGCAGTAAACAGTATGTTGTATGAGACTACAGTATGCAGTATGTTGTGTGATACTGCAGTGTACAGTATGTTGTGTGTCTGCAGTATACAATATGTTGTGAGTCTGCAGTATACAATATGTCATGTGAGAGTCCAGTATACAGTATGTTGTATGAGACTGTATTACTCAGTATGTTGTGTGAGACTGCAGTATGCAGTATGTTGTGTGAGACTGCAGTATACAGTGTGTCATGTGAGACTCCAGTATACAGTATGTTGTGTGAGACTGCAGTACTCAGCATGTTGTGTGAGACTGCAATACTCATTATGTTGTGTGAGACTGCAGTATACAGTATGCTGTGTGAGTCTGCAGTACTGAGTATGATGTGTGAGACTGCAGTACTCAGTATGTTGTGTGAGACTGCAATATACGGTATGTTGTGTGAGTCTGCAGTATAAATTATGTTGTGTGAGACTGCAATACTCAGTATATTCTGTGAGACTGCAGTATACAGTATGTTTTGTGAGACTGCAGTACTCGGTATATTGTGTGAGACTGCAGTACACAGTATGTTGTGTGAGACTGCAGTACTCAATATGTCATGTGAGACTGCATTATACAGTATGTTGTGTGAGACTGCATTACTAAGTATGTTGTGGGAGACTGCAGTATGCAGTATGTCATGTGAGACTGCAGTCATGTGAGAGTCCGGTATGCAGTATGTTGCATGAAACTGCAGTACTCAGTCTGTTGTGTGAGACTGCAGTATGCAGTATGTCATGTGAGACTGCAGTATGCAGTATGTCGTGTGAGACTGCAGTATACAATATGTTGTGAGTCTGCAGTATACAATATGTCATGTGAGAGTCCTGTATACAGTATGTTGTATGAGACTGCATTACTCAGTATGTTGTGTGAGACTGCAGTATGCAGTATGTTGTGTGAGACTGCAGTATACAGTATGTCATGTGAGACTCCAGTATACAGCATGTCGTGTGAGACTGCAGTACTCAGTACTTTGTGTGAGACTGCAATACTCAGTATGTTGTGTTAGACTGTAGTATTACAATATGTTGTGCGAGACTGCAGTATACAGTATGTCATGTGAGACTCCAGTATACAGCATGTCGTGTGAGACTGCAGTACTCAGTAATTTGTGTGAGACTGCAATACTCAGTATGTTGTGTTAGACTGCAGTATACAGTATGTTGTGTGAGTCAGTGGTACTCAGTATGTTGAGTGAGACTGTAGTATACAGTATGTTGTGTGAGACTGCAGAGTACAATATGTTGTGTGAGTCTGCAGTTCTCGGTATGTTGTGTGAGACTGCAGTGTACAGTATGTTGTGTGAAACTGCAGTACTCAGTATATTTTGTGAGTCTGCAGTATACAGTATGTTGTGCAAGACTGCAGTATGCAATATGTTGTGTCAGACTGCAGTATACAGTATGTTGTGAGTCTGCAGTATACAGTATGTCATGTGAGAGTCCAGTATGCAGTATGTTGTATGAGACTGCATTACTCAGTATGTTGTGTAAGACTGCAATATGCAGTATGTTGTGTGAGTCTGCAGCATACAGTATGTTGTGTGAGACTGCAGTAAACAGTATGTTGTGTGAGTCTGCAGTATACAGTATATCATGTGAGACATCAGTATACAGTATGTTGTGTGAGTCTGCAGTATACAGTATGTTGTACGAAACTACAGTATGCAGTATGTTGTGTGAGACTGCAGTGTACAGTAAGTTGTGTGTCTGCAGTATACAGTATGTCATGTTAGAGTCCAGTATACAGTATGTTGCATGAGACTGCAGTACTCAGTATGTTGTGTGAGACTACAGTATGCAGTATGTCGTGTGAGACTGCAGTATACAGTATGTTTTGAGTCTGCAGTATACAATATGTCATGAGAGAGTCCACTATACAGTATGTGGTATGAGACTGCATTACTCAGTATGTTGTGTGAGACTGCAATATGCAGTATGTTGTGTGAGACTGCAGTATACAGTATGTGTATGTAGTTTGAGACTGCAGTACTCAGTATTTTATGTGAGACTGCAATGTGTTAGACTGCAGTATTACAGTATGTTGTGTGAGACTGCAGTACTCAGTATGTTGTGTGAGACTGCAGTATACAGTATGTTGTGTGAGTCTGCAGTATACAATATGTTGTGTGAGCCTGCAGTTCTCAGTATGTGTGAGACTGCAGTACTCAGTATGTTGTGTGAGATTGCAGTATACAGTATGTTGTGTGAGACTGTAGTATTCAGTATGTTCTGTAGACTACATTATACAGTATGTTATGTGAGACTGCATTATACAGTATGTTGTGTGAGACTGCATTACTCAGTATGTTTTGTGAGACTGCAGTATACAGTATGTGGTGTGAGTCTGCAGTACTCAGTATGTTGTGTGAGACTGCAGTATACAGTATGTTGTGTGAGTCAGTGGTATTCAGTATGTTGACTGAGACTGTAGTATACAGTATGTTGTGTGAGACTGCATTGTACAATATGTTGTGTGAGTCTGCAGTTCTCGGTATGTTGTGTGAGACTGCTGTACTCAGTATGTTGTGTGAGACTGCAGTACTCAGTACGTTGTGTGAGCCTGCAGTATACAGTATGTTGTGTGAGACTGTAGTATTCAGTATGTTCTGTGAGACTACATTATACAGTATGTTATGTGAGTCTGCATTATACAGTATGTTGTGTGAGACTGCAGTGTACAATATGTTGTGTGAGTCTGCAGTTCTCAGTATGTTGTGTGAGACTGCAGTATACAGTATGTTGTGTGAGTCAGTGGTACTCAGTATGTTGAGTGAGACTGTAGTATACAGTATGTTGTGTGAGACTGCAGTGTACAATATGTTGTGTGAGTCTGCAGTTCTCGGTATGTTGTGTGAGACTGCAGTATACAGTAAGTTGTGTGAAACTGCAGTACTCAGTATATTGTGTGAGTCTGCAGTATACAGTATGTTGTGCGAGACTGCAGTATGCAATATGTTGTGTGGGACTGCAGTATACAGTATTTTGTGAGTCTGCAGTATACAGTATGTCATGTGAGAGTCCAGTATGCAGTATGTTGTATGAGACTGCATTACTCAGTATGTTGTGTGAGACTGCAGTATGCAGTATGCTGTGTAAGACTGTGGTATAAAGTATGTTGTGTGTCTGCAGTATACAGTATGTCATGTGAGAGTCCAGTATACAGTATGTTGCATGAGACTGCAGTACTCAGTATGTTGTGTGAGACTGCAGTATACAGTATGTTGTGTGAGTCTGCAGTACTCAGTATGTGTGTCTGCAGTATACAGTATGTTGTGCGAGACTGCTGTATACAGTATGTTGTGAGTCTGCAGTATACAATATGTCATGTGAGAGTCCAGTATACACTATGTTGTAAAAGTTAAAAGTAACTATGTTGTATGAGACTGTTTTACTCTGTATGTTGTGTGAGACTGCAGTATGCAGTATGTTGTGTTAGACTGCAATACGCAGTATGTTGTGTTAGACTGCAGTACACAGTATGTTGTGTGAGACTGCAGTACACAGTATGTTCTTTGAGACTGCAGTATACAGTATGTTGTGTGAGACTGCAGTATACTATATGTTGTTTGAGTGTGCAGTTCTCAGCATGTTGTGTGAGACTGCAGTACTCAGTATGTTGTGTGAGACTGCAGTACTCAGTATGTCATGTGAGACTGCCATATATAATATGTTGTGTGAGACTGCAGTACTCAGTATCTTGCATGAGACTGCACTATACAGTATGTTGTGTGAGTCTGCAGTACTCAGTATGTTGTGTGAGTCTGCAGTACTCAGTATGTTGTTTAAGTCTGCAGTATACCGTATATTGTGCGAGACTGCAGTATGCAGTATGTTGTGTGAGACTGCAGTTTACAGTATGTTGTGTGAGTCTGCAGTATATAGTATGTCGATGTGAGAGTCCAGTATACAGTATGTTGCATGAGACTACATTACTCAGTATGTTGTGTGAGACTGCAGTATACAGTATGTTGTGTGAGTCTGCAGTACTCAGTATGTGTGTCTGCAGTATACAGTATGTTGTGCGAGACTGCAGTATACAGTATGTTGTGAATCTGCAGTATACAATATGTCATGTGAGAGTCCAGTATACAGTATGTTGCATGAGACTGCATTACTCAGTATGTTGCGTGAGACTGCAGTATACAGTATGTTGTGTGAGTCTGCAGTACTCAGTATGTGTGTCTGCAGTATACAGTATGTTGTGCGAGACTGCTGTATACAGTATGTTGTGAGTCTGCAGTATACAATATGTCATGTGAGAGTCCAGTATACACTATGTTGTATGAGACTGTTTTACTCAGTATGTTGTGTCAGACTGCAGTATGCAGTATGTTGTGTGAGACTGCAGTGTACAGTATGTCATGTGAGACTCCAGTATACAGTATGTTGTGTGAGACTGCAGTACTCAGTATGTTGTGTGAGTCTGCAGTACTCAGTATGTGTGTCTGCAGTATACAATATGTCATGTGAGAGTCCAGTATACACTATGTTGTATGAGACTGTTTTACTCAGTATGTTGTGTTAGACTGCAGTATACAGTATGTCGTGTGAGACTGCAGTACTCAGTATGTTCTTTGAGACTGCAGTATGTTGTGTGAGACTGCAGTATACTATATGTTGTGTGAGTCTGCAGTTCTCAGTATGTTGTGTGAGACTGCAGTACTCAGTATGTTGTGTGAGACTGCAATACTCAGTATGTTGTGTCAGACTGCAGTACACAGTATGTTGTGTGAGACTGCAGTACTCAGTATGTTCTTTGAGGCTGCAGTATACAGTATGTTGTGTGAGACTACATTACTCAGCATGTTGTGTGAGACTGCAGTATGCAGTATGTTGTGTGAGACTGCAGTATGCAGTATGTCATGTGAGACTCTAGTATACAGTATGTTGCATGAGACTGCAGTACTCAATATGTTGTGTGAGTCTGCAGTATACAGTATGTTGTGTGAGACTGTAGTACTCAGTATGTTCTGTGAGGCTGCAGTATACAGTATGTTTTGTGAGACTGCAGTTTTCAGTATGTTGTGTGAGACTGCAGTTTTCAGTATGTTGTGTGAGACTGCAGTACTCAGTATGTTGTGCGAGACTGCAGTATACAGTATGTTTTGTGAGACTGCAGTTTTCAGTGTGTTGTGTGAGACTGCATTACTCAGAATGTTGTGTGAGTCTGCAGTATACAGTATGTCATGTGAGACTGCATTATACAGTATGTTGTGTGAGACTGCATTACTCAGTATGTTGTGTGAGACTGCAGTATGCAGTATGTTGTGTGAGACTGCAGTATACAGTATGTCATGTGAGACTCCAGTATACAGCATGTCGTGTGAGACTGCAGTATACAGTATGTTGTGTGAGACTGCAATACTCAGTATGTTGTGTGAGACTGCAGTATACAGTATGTTGTGAGACTGCAGTATACAGTATGTCATGTGAGACATCAGTATACAGTATGTTGTGTGAGACTGCAGTACTCAGTATGTTGTGTGAGACTGCAATACTCAGTATGTTGTGTGAGACTGCACTAGATAAGGTATGTTGTGTGGGTTTGCAGTATACAGTATGTTGTGTGAGACTGCATTACTCAGTATGCTGTGGGGGACTGCAGTATACAGTATGTTGTGTGAGTCTGCAGTTCTCAGTATGTTGTGAGACTGCAGTATACAGTATGTTGTCATGAGACTGCAGTATGCAGTATGTTGTGTGAGACTGCAGTATACAGTATGTTGTGTGAGACTGCAGTACTCAGTATGTTGTGTGAGACTGCAGTATACAGTATGTTGTGTGAGACTGCAGTATACAGTATGTCATGTGATTGCATGAGACTGCAGTACTCAATATGTTGTGTGAGTCTGCAGTATACAGTATGTTGTGTGAGACTGTAGTACTCAGTATGTTCTGTGAGGCTGCAGTATACAGTATGTTTTGTGAGACTGCAGTTTTCAGTATGTTGTGTGAGACTGCAGTTTTCAGTATGTTGTGTGAGACTGCAGTACTCAGTATGTTGTGCGAGACTGCAGTATACAGTATGTTTTGTGAGACTGCAGTTTTCAGTGTGTTGTGTGAGACTGCATAACTCAGAATGTTGTGTGAGTCTGCAGTATACAGTATGTCATGTGAGACTGCATTATACAGTATGTTGTGTGAGACTGCATTACTCAGTATGTTGTGTGAGTCTGCAGTATACAGTATATTGTACAAGACTGCAGTATGCAGTATGTTGTGTGAGACTGCAGTAGCCAGTATGTTATGTGAAACTGCAGTATGCAGTATGTTGCTTGAGATTGCATTATACATTATGTTGTGTGAGATTGCAGTATACAGTATGTTGTACAGGACTGCAGTATGCAGTATATTGTGTTAGACTGCAGTATACAGTATGTTGTGTGAGTCTGCAGTATACAGTATGTTGTGTGAGACTGCAGTACTCAGTATGTTGTGCAAGACTGCAGTATACAGTATGTTGTGTGACACTGCAGTACTCAGTATGTTGTGCAAGACTGCAGTATACAGTATGTTGTGTGAGACTGCAGTACTCAGTATATTGTGTGAGTCTGCAGTATACAATATGTTGTGTTTGACTGCAGTACTCAGTATGTTCTGTGAGACTGCAGTATATAGTATGTTGTGTGAGTCTTCACTACTCAGTATGTTGTGTGAGACTGCAGTATATACAGTATGTTGTGTGAGTCTGCAGTATACAGTATGTTGTGTGAGACTTACATACTCAGTGTATGTTGTGGGAGACTGCAGTATACAGTATGTTCTGTGAGTCTTCACTACTCAGTATGTTGTGTGAGACTGCAGTATACAGTATGATGTGTGAGTCTGCAGTATACAGTATGTCATGTGAGACATCAGTATACAGTATGTTGTGTGAAGCTGCAGTGCTCAGTATGTTGTGTGAGAATGCAATACTCAGTATGTTGTGTGAGACTGCACTATATACAGTATGTTGTGTGAGTCTGCAGTATACAGTATGTTGTGTGAGACTGCATTACTCAGTATGTTGTGGGAGACTGCAGTATACAGTATGTTCTGTGAGTCTGCAGTACTCAGTATGTTGTGTGAGACTGCAGTACTCAGTATGTTGTGTGAGACTGCAGTATACAGTATGTCATGTGAGACTCCAGTATACAGTATGTCATGTGAGACTGCAGTACTCGGTATGTTGTGTGAGTCTACAGTATACAGTATGTTGTGTGAGACTGCAGTATACAGTATGTTGTGTGAGACTGCAGTACTCTTTATGTTGTGTGAGACTGCAGTATACAGTATGTCATGTGAAACTGAAGGACTAGGTATGTTGTATGAGACTGCAGTATACAGTATGTCATGTGAGACTGCAGTACTCAGTATGTTGTGTGAGACTGCAGTATACAGTATGTTGTGTGAGACTGCAGTACTCAGTATGTTGTGTGAGACTGCAGTATACAGTATGTTGTGTGAGACTGCAGTACTAGGTATGTTGTGCGAGTCAGCAGTATACAGTATGTCATGTGAGACTGCAGTATACAGTATGTTTTGTGAGACTGCAGTTTTCGGTATGTTGTGTGAGACTGCAGTACTCAGTATGTTGTGTGAGACTGCAGTACTCAGTATGTTGTGTGAGACTGCAGTATACAGTATGTTGTGTGAGTCTGCAGTACTCAGTATGTTGTGTGAGTCTGCAGTATGCAGTATGTCTTGCAAGACTGCAGTATGCAGTATGTTGTAAAAGATTGCAGTATACAGTATGTCGTGTGAGACTGCAGTATACAGTATGTTCTGTGAGTCTGCAGTATACAGTATTTTGTGTGAGACTGCAGTACTCAGTATGTTGTGTGAGACTGCAGTATACAGTATGTTGTGTGAGACTGCAGTACTCAGTATGTTGTGTGAGTCTGCAGTACTCAGTTTGTTGTGTGAGAGTGCAGTATACATTATGTTGTGTAAGACTACAGTACAAAGTGTTAAGGTATGTTATTATACATGATGTTGTGTTGTGATTAAATATATGTCTAACATATGTCATAAATATATATCTATGTGCGATTTGTCTATTATCTCCTCCAGGGTTTATTCAGGAGGAGTTTGTTCCAGATGTGGACTTTTTTAGAACTGCCATTATTGTTTAGACATAGGCACATATTTTCCAAGGCAAAATGTAATGAGAAGAATAAAAAAAAAGTTCCTGCAAGTCTTTTTAGTTCAGTTCATCCCTCCATTATAGTGATTTTTTTAGTTACTTTTTTTTTTTTTTATTTTTTTTTGGTGGTTTGTGTGTCAATAAAAAAAAAAGTACTATCCAACAGTGGTCAGATCAGGGCAGAATAAAGTGGTTCAGTGGTGCCCTGGGTTGACTAGACATGCTGTTTTGGCAGATATTCAGTGTGGTCTTTCTGCATATAATTTTGCAGCTACACTTATTGACATCGGAGGGTCGCTTTCCACTTGCACCAATTGTGTACTTATTTTGTAAATCATCTGGAGAACTTCATTTATTTAAGTAATTATATTAACCAACTTTTATGTCTCAGAAGAAAAGTCCAAAAGAAGCGGTCCCAGTACAAAGCCCTGAGTATACAGTATGTCATGTGAGACTCCAGTATGCAGTATGTTGTGTTAGACTGCAGTATACAGTATGTTGTGTGAGTCTGCAGTATACAGTATGTTGTGTGAGACTGCAGTACATAGTATGTACTGTGAGACTACAGTATACAGTATGTTTTGAGAGACTGCAGTTTTCAGTATGTTGTGTGAGACTGCAGTATATAGTATGTTGTGTGAGACTGCAGTACTCAGTATGTCATGTGAGACTGCATTATACAGTAAGTTGTGTGAGACTGCATTACTCAGTATGTTGTGTGAGACTGCAGTATACAGTATCTTCTGTGAGTCTGCAGTACTCAGTATGTTGTGTGAGTCTGCAGTATACAGTATGTTGTGTGTCTGCAGTATACAGTATGTCATGTGAGAGTCCAGTATACAGTATGTTGCATGAGACTGCACTATACAGTATGTTCTGTGAGACTGCAGTACTCAGTATGTTGTGTGAGACTGCAGTATACAGTATGTTGTGTGAGACTGCAGTATTTAATTTGTTGTGTGAGTCTGCAGTTCTCAGTATGTTGCGTGAGACTACAGTATACAGTATGTTGTATGAGTCTGCAGTACTCAGTATGTTGTGTGTCTGCAGTATACAGTATGTTGTGCGAGACTGCAGCTTACAGTATGTTGTGAGTCTGCAGTATACAATATGTCATGTGAGAGTCCAGTATACGCTATGTTGTATGAGACTGTTTTACTCAGTATGTTGTGTGAGACTGCAGTATGCAGTATGCTGTGTGAGACTGCAGTGTACAGTATGTCATGTGAGACTCCAGTATACAGTATGTTGTGTGAGACTGCAGTACTCAGTATGTTGTGTGAGACGGCAATACTCAGTATGTTGTGTGACTGCAGTATACAGTATGTTGTGTGAGACTGCAGTATACTATATGTTGTGTGAGTCTGCAGTTCTCAGTATGTTGTGTGAGACTGCAGTACTCAGTATGTTGTGTGAGACTGTAGTACTCAGTATGTTGTGTTAGACTGCAGTACACCGTATGTTGTGTGAGACTGCAGTACTCAGTATGTCATGTGAGACTGCCATATATAATATGTTGTGTGAGACTGCAGTACTCAGTATGTTGTGTGAGACTGCAATACTCAGTATGTTGTGTGAGACTGTAGTACTCAGTATGTTGTGTGAGACTGCATTACTCAGTATGATATGTGAGACTGCCATATATAATATGTTGTGTGAGACTGCAGTACTCAGTACCTTGCGTGAGACTGCACTATACAGTATGTTGTGTGAGTCTGCAGTACTCAGTATGTTGTGTGAGTCTGCAGTATACAGTATGTTGTGCGAGACTGCAGTATGCAGTATGTTATGTGAGACTGCAGTATATAGTATGTCATGTTAGACTCCAGTATACAGTATGTTGCATGAGACTGCAGTACTCAGTATGTTGTGTGAAACTGCAATAGTCAGTATATTGTGTGAGACTGCAGTATACAGTATGTTGTGAGTCTGCAGTGTACAGTATGTTGTGTGAGTCTGCAGTATACAGTATGTTGTGCTAGATTGCAGTATGCTGTATGTTGTGTGAGACTGCAGTACACAGTATGTTGTGTGAGTCTGCAGTATACAGTATGTTGTGTGAGTCTGCAGTATACAGTATGCTTTGTGAGACTGCAGTACACAGTGTGTTGTGTGAGTCTGCAGTACTCAGTATGTTGTGTGCAACTGCAGTACTCTGTATGCTGTGTGAGTCTACAGTACTCAGTATGTCATGTGAGACTCCAGTATATAGTATGTTGTGTGAGACTGCAGTATACAGTATGTTGTGCGTGACTGCAGTATACAATATGTTGTGTGAAATTGCAGTATACAGTATGTCATGTGAGGCTGCAGTACTCAGTATGTTGTGTGAGACTGCGGTATACAGTATAGTGTGTGAGTGCGTCATACTCAGTATGTTGCGTGAGACTGCAGTACACAGTATGTTGTGCAAGACTGCAGTATACAGTATGTTGTGTGACACTGCAGTACTCAGTATGTTGTGCAAGACTGCAGTATACAGTATGTTGTGTGAGACTGCAGTACTCAGTATATTGTGTGAGTCTGCAGTATACAATATGTTGTGTTTGACTGCAGTACTCAGTATGTTCTGTGAGACTGCAGTATATAGTATGTTGTGTGAGACTGCAGTACTCAGTATGTCATGTGAGACTGCAGTATACAGTATGTTGTGTGAGTCTGCAGTATACAGTATGTTGTGTGAGTCTTCACTACTCAGTATGTTGTGTGAGACTGCAGTATACAGTATGATGTGTGAGTCTGCAGTATACAGTATGTCATGTGAGACATCAGTATACAGTATGTTGTGTGAGGCTGCAGTGCTCAGTATGTTGTGTGAGAATGCAATACTCAGTATGTTGTGTGAGACTGCACTATATAAGGTATGTTGTGTGGGTTTGCAGTATACAGTATGTTGTGTGAGACTGCATTACTCAGTATGCTGTGGGAGACTGCAGTATACAGTATGTTCTGTGAGTCTGCAGTACTCAGTATGTTGTGTGAGTCTGCAGTATACAGTATGTTGTACAAGACTGCAGTATGCAGTATGTTGTGTGAGACTGCAGTATACAGTATGTTGTGTGAGACTGCAGTATACAACATGTGTGAGTCTGCAGTTCTCAGTATGTTGTGTGAGACTGCAGTACACAGTATGATGTGTGAGTCTGCAGTATACAGTATGTCATGTGAGACATCAGTATACAGTATGTTTTGTGAGGCTGCAGTGCTCAGTATGTTCTGTGAGAATGCAATACTCAGTATGTTGTGTGAGACTGCACTATATACAGTATGTTGTGTGAGTCTGCAGTATACAGTATGTTGTGTGAGACTGCATTACTCAGTATGTTGTGGGAGACTGCAGTATACAGTATGTTCTGTGAGTCTTCACTACTCAGTATGTTGTGTGAGACTGCAGTATACAGTATGATGTGTGAGTCTGCAGTATACAGTATGTCATGTGAGACATCAGTATACAGTATGTTGTGTGAAGCTGCAGTGCTCAGTATGTTGTGTGAGAATGCAATACTCAGTATGTTGTGTGAGACTGCACTATATACAGTATGTTGTGTGAGTCTGCAGTATACAGTATGTTGTGTGAGACTGCATTACTCAGTATGTTGTGGGAGACTGCAGTATACAGTATGTTCTGTGAGTCTGTAGTACTCAGTATGTTGTGTGAGACTGCAGTACTCAGTATGTTGTGTGAGACTGCAGTATACAGTATGTCATGTGAGACTCCAGTATATAGTATGTCATGTGAGACTGCAGTACTCGGTATGTTGTGTGAGTCTACAGTATACAGTATGTTGTGTGAAATTGCAGTATACAGTATGTCATGTGAGGCTGCAGTACTCAGTATGTTGTGTGAGACTGCGGTATACAGTATAGTGTGTGAGTGTGTCATACTCAGTATGTTGCGTGAGACTGCAGTACACAGTATGTTGTGTGAGACTGCAGTATACAGTATGTTGTGTGAGACTGCAGTACACAGTATGTTGTGTGAGACTGCAGTACTCAGTATGTTGTGTGAGACTGCAGTATACAGTATGTTGTGTGAGACTGCAATATACAGTATGTTGTGTGAGTCTGCAGTACTCAGTATGTTGTGTGAGACTGCAGTACTAGGTATGTTGTGTGAGACTGCAGTATACAGTATGTTGTGTGAGACTGCAGTACACAGTATGTTGTGTGAGACTGCAGTACTCACTGTGTTGTGTAAGACTGCAGTATACAGTATGTTGTGTGAGACTGCAGTGCTCAGTATGTTGTGTGAGACTGCAGTATATAGTATGTTGTGTGAGACTGCAGTACTAGGTATGTTGTTCGAGTCAGCAGTATACAGTATGTCATGTGAGACTGCAGTACTCAGTATTTTGTGTGAGACTGCAATATACAGTATGTTGTGTGAGACTGCAGTATACAGTATGTTGTGTGAGTGCAGTACTCAGTATGTTGTGTGAGTTTGCAGTATGCAATATGTCTTGCAAGACTGCAGTATGCAGTTTGTTGTAAAATATTGCAGTATACAGTATGACGTGTAAGATTGCAGTATACAGTATGTTCTGTGACTCTGCAGTATACAGTATGTTGTGTGAGACTGCAGTACTCAGTATGTTGTGTATGTTTGTAGTATATAGTATGTTGTGCATGAATGGAGTCCTCAAAATGTTGTGTGAGACTGCAGTACTCAGTATGTTGTGAGTCTGCAGTATACAGTATGTCATGTGAGACTCCAGTATACAGTATGTTGTGTGAGACTGCAGTACTCAGTATGTTGTGTGAGACTGCAGTATACAGTATGTCATGTGAGACTCCAGTATACAGTATGTTGCATGAGACTGCAGTACTCAATATGTTGTGTGAGTCTGCAGTATACAGTATGTTGTGTGAGACTGTAGTACTCAGTTTGTTCTGTGAGACTGCAGTATACAGTATGTTTTGTGAGACTGCAGTTTTCAGTATGTTGTGTGAGACTGCATTACTCAGTATGTTGTGTGAGTCTGCAGTATACAGTATGTCATGTGAGACTGCATTATACAGTATGTTGTGTGAGACTGCAATACTCAGTATGTTGTGTGAGTCTGCAGTATACAGTATATTGTACAAGACTGCAGTATGCAGTATGTTGTGTGAGACTGCAGTATACAGTATGTTGTGGACCTGCAGTATACAGTATGTCATGTGAGAGTCCAGTATACAGTATGTTGCATGAGACTGCAGTAGCCAGTATGTTATGTGAAACTGCAGTATGCAGTATGTTGTTTGAGACTGCATTATACAGTATGTTGTGTGAGATTGCAGTATACTGTATGTTGTACAGGACTGCAGTATGCAGTATGTTGTGTTAGACTGCAGTATACAGTATGTTGTGTGAGTCTGCAGTATACAGTATGTTGTGTGAGACTGCAGTACTCAGTATGTTGTGCAAGACTGCAGCATACAGTATGTTGTGTGAGACTGCAGTACTCAGTATATTGTGTGAGTCTGCAGTATACAACATGTTGTGTTTGACTGCAGTACTCAGTATGTTCTGTGAGACTGCAGTATATAGTATGTTGTGTGAGACTGCAGTACTCAGTATGTCATGTGAGACTGCAGTATACAGTATGTTGTGTGAGTCTGCAGTATACAGTATGTTGTGTGAGTCTTCACTACTCAGTATGTTGTGTGAGACTGCAGTATACAGTATGATGTGTGAGTCTGCAGTATACAGTATGTCATGTGAGACATCAGTATACAGTATGTTGTGTGAGGCTGCAGTGCTCAGTATGTTGTGTCAGAATGCAATACTCAGTATGTTGTGTGAGACTGCACTATATACAGTATGTTGTGTGAGTCTGCAGTATACAGTATGTTGTGTGAGACTGCATTACTCAGTATGTTGTGGGAGACTGCAGTATACAGTATGTTCTGTGAGTCTGCAGTACTCAGTATGTTGTGTGAGTCTGCAGTATACAGTATGTTGTACAAGACTGCAGTATGCAGTATGTTGTGTGAGACTGCAGTATACAACATGTTGTGTGAGTCTGCAGTTCTCAGTATGTTGTGTGTGACTGCAGTACACAGTATGATGTGTGAGTCTGCAGTATACAGTATGTCATGTGAGACATCAGTATACAGTATGTTGTGTGAGGCTGCAGTGCTCAGTATGTTGTGTGAGAATGCAATACTCAGTATGTTGTGTGAGACTGCACTATATACAGTATGTTGTGTGAGTCTGCAGTATACAGTATGTTGTGTGAGACTGCATTACTCAGTATGTTGTGGGAGACTGCAGTATACAGTATGTTCTGTGAGTCTGCATTACTCAGTATGTTGTATGAGACTGCAGTACTCAGTATGTTGTGTTAGACTGTTGTTCTCAGTACAGTATGTTGTGTGAGATTGCAGTATAGAGTATGATGTGTGAGTCTGCAGTATACAGTATGTCATGTGAGACACCAGTGTACAGTATGTTGTGTGAGGCTGCAGTGCTCAGTATGTTGTGTGAGAATGCAATACTCAGTTTGTTGTGTGAGACTGCACTATATACAGTATGTTGTGTGAGTCTGCAGTATACAGTATGTTGTGTGAGACTGCATTACTTAGTATGTTGTGGGAGACTGCAGTATACAGTATGTTGTGTGAGACTGTAATATACAGTATTATTTTGAGACTGCAGTACTCAGTATGTTGTGTGAGTGTGCAGGATACAGTACAACATGCGGGACTGCATTACTCAGTATGTTGTGTGTGACTGCAGTATACAGTATGTTGTGTGAGTTTGCAGTATACAGTATGTCATGTGAGACTCCAGTATACAGTATGTTGTGTGAGACTACATTACCCAGTATGTTGCGTGAGTCTGCAGTATACACTATGTTGTGCAAGACTGCAGTATACAGTATGTTGTGTGAGACTGTAGTACTCAGTATGTTGTGTGAATCTGCAGTACTCAGTATGTCATGTGAGACTGCCATATATAATATGTTGTGTGAGACTGCAGTACTCAGTATCTTGCGTGAGACAGCACTATACAGTATGTTGTGTGAGTCTGCAGTACTCAGTATGTTGTGTGAGTCTGCAGTATACCATATGTTGTGCAAGACTGCAGTATGCAGTATCTTCTGTGAGTCTGCAGTATACAGTATGTCATGTGAGAGTCCAGTATACAGTATGTTGCATGAGACTGCAGTACTCAGTATGTTGTGTGAGACTGCAATAGTCAGTACGTTGTGTGAGACTGCAGTATACAGTATGTTGTGAGTCTGCAGTATACAGTATGTCATGTGAGACTGCAGTATACAGTATGTTGTGTCTGCAGTGCACAGTATGTTGTGTGAGTCTGCAGTATACAGTATGTTGTGCTAGATTGCAGTATGCTGTATGTTGTGTGAGACTGCAGTACAAAGTATGTTGTGTGAGTCTGCAGTATACAGTATGTTGTGTGAGTCTGCAGTATACAGTATGCTTTGTGAGACTGCAGTACACAGTATGTTGTGTGAGTCTGCAGTACTCAGTATGTTGTGTGCGACTGCAGTACTCCGTATGCTGTGTGAGTCTACAGTACTCAGTATGTCATGTGAGACTCAAGTATATAGTATGTTGTGTGAGACTGCAGTATACAGTATGTCGTGCAAGGCTGCAGTACTCACTCAGTATGTTGTGTGAGACTGCAGTATACAGTATATTGTGTGAGTCTGTCGTACTCAGTATTTTGTGTGAGACTGCAGTACACAGTATGTTGTGTGAGACTGCAGTATACAGTGCGTCATGCAGGACTATAGTACTCTTTATGTTGTGTGAGACTGCAGTATACAGTATGTCATGTGAAACTGAAGGACTAGGTATGTTGTATGAGACTGCAGTATACAGTATGTCATGTGAGACTGCAGTACTCAGTATGTTGTGTGAGACTGCAGTATACAGTATGTTGTGTGAGACTGCAGTACTAGGTATGTTGTGCGAGTCAGCAGTATACAGTATGTCATGTGAGACTGCAGTTTTCGGTATGTTGTGTGAGACTGCAGTTTTCAGTATGTTGTGTGAGACTGCAGTACTCAGTATGTTGTGTGAGACTGCAGTACTCAGTATGTTGTTTGAGACTGCAATATACAGTATGTTGTGTGAGACTGCAGTATACAGTATGTTGTGTGAGTGCAGTACTCAGTATGTTGTGTGAGTTTGCAGTATACAGTATGTTGTGTGAGACTGCAGTACATAGTATGTACTGTGAGACTACAGTATACAGTATGTTTTGTGAGACTGCAGTTTTCAGTATGTTGTGTGAGACTGCAGTATATAGTATGTTGTGTGAGACTGCAGTACTCAGTATGTTGTGTTAGACTGCAGTATACAGTATGTTGTGTGAGACTGCAGTATACAGTATGTTGTGTGAGACTGCAGTACATAGTATGTACTGTGAGACTACAGTATACAGTATGTTTTGTGAGACTGCAGTTTTCAGTATGTTGTGTGAGACTGCAGTATATAGTATGTTGTGTGAGACTGCAGTACTCAGTATGTCATGTGAGACTGCATTACACAGTAAGTTGTGTGAGACTGCATTACTCAGTATGTTGTGTGAGACTGCAGTATACAGTATCTTCTGTGAGTCTGCAGTACTCAGTATGTTGTGTGAGTCTGCAGTATACAGTATGTTGTACAAGACTGCAGTATGTTGTGTGAGACTGCAGTATACAGTATGTTGTGTGTCTGCAGTATACAGTATGTCATGTGAGAGTCCAGTATACAGTATGTTGCATGAGACTGCACTATACAGTATGTTCTGTGAGACTGCAGTACTCAGTATGTTGTGTGAGACTGCAGTATACAGTATGTTGTGTGAGACTGCAGTATTTAATATGTTGTGTGAGTCTGCAGTTCTCAGTATGTTGTGTGAGACTGCAGTATACAGTATGTTGTATGAGTCTGCAGTACTCAGTATGTTGTGTGTCTGCAGTATACAGTATGTTGTGCGAGACTGCAGCTTACAGTATGTTGTGAGTCTGCAGTATACAATATGTCATGTGAGAGTCCAGTATACGCTATGTTGTATGAGACTGTTTTACTCAGTATGTTGTGTGAGACTGCAGTATGCAGTATGCTGTGTGAGACTGCAGTGTACAGTATGTCATGTGAGACTCCAGTATACAGTATGTTGTGTGAGACTGCAGTATACTATATGTTGTGTGAGTCTGCAGTTCTCAGTATGTTGTGTGAGACTGCAGTACTCAGTATGTTGTGTGAGACTGTAGTACTCAGTATGTTGTGTTAGACTGCAGTACATCGTATGTTGTGTGAGACTGCAGTACTCAGTATGTCATGTGAGACTGCCATATATAATATGTTGTGTGAGACTGCAGTACTCAGTATGTTGTGTGAGACTGCAATACTCAGTATGTTGTGTGAGACTGTAGTACTCAGTATGTTGTGTGAGACTGCAGTACTCAGTATGTTATGTGAGACTGCCATATATAATATGTTGTGTGAGACTGCAGTACTCAGTACCTTGCGTGAGACTGCACTATACAGTATGTTGTGTGAGTCTGCAGTACTCAGTATGTTGTGTGAGTCTGCAGTATACAGTATGTTGTGCGAGACTGCAGTATGCAGTATGTTGTGTGAGACTGCAGTATATAGTATGTCATGTGAGACTCCAGTATACAGTATGTTGCATGAGACTGCAGTACTCAGTATGTTGTGTGAGACTGCAATAGTCAGTATATTGTATGAGACTGCAGTATACAGTATGTTGTGCTAGATTGCAGTATGCTGTATGTTGTGTGAGACTGCAGTACACAGTATGTTGTGTGAGTCTGCAGTATACAGTATGTTGTGTGAGTCTGCAGTATACAGTATGCTTTGTGAGACTGCAGTACACAGTATGTTGTGTGAGTCTGCAGTACTCAGTATGTTGTGTGCAACTGCAGTACTCTGTATGCTGTGTGAGTCTACAGTACTCAGTATGTCATGTGAGACTCCAGTATATAGTATGTTGTGTGAGACTGCAGTATACAGTATGTTGTGCGTGACTGCAGTATACAATATGTTGTGTGAAATTGCAGTATACAGTATGTCATGTGAGGCTGCAGTACTCAGTATGTTGTGTGAGACTGCAGTATACAGTATATTGTGTGAGTGTGTCATACTCAGTATGTTGCGTGAGACTGCAGTACACAGTATGTTGTGTGAGACTGCAGTACACAGTATGTTGTGTGAGACTGCAGTACTCAGTATGCTGTGTGAGACTGCAGTACTCAGTATGTTGTGTGAGACTGCAGTATACAGTATGTTGTGTGAGACTGCAATATACAGTATGTTGTGTGAGTCTGCAGTACTCAGTATGTTGTGTAAGACTGCAGTACTAGGTATGTTGTGTGAGACTACAGTATACAGTATGTTGAGTTCGCTGCAGTACACAGTATGTTGTGTGAGACTGCAGTACTCACTGTGTTGTGTAAGACTGCAGTATACAGTATGTTGTGTGAGACTGCAGTGCTCAGTATGTTGTGTGAGACTGCAGTATATAGTATGTTGTGTGAGACTGCAGTACTAGGTATGTTGTTCGAGTCAGCAGTATACAGTATGTCATGTGAGACTGCAGTACTCAGTATTTTGTGTGAGACTGCAATATACAGTATGTTGTGTGAGACTGCAGTATACAGTATGTTGTGTGAGTGCAGTACTCAGTATGTTGTGTGAGTTTGCAGTATGCAATATGTCTTGCAAGACTGCAGTATGCAGTTTGTTGTAAAATATTGCAGTATACAGTATGTCGTGTGAGATTGCAGTATACAGTATGTTCTGTGAGTCTGCAGTATACAGTATTTTGTGTGAGACTGCAGTACTCAGTATGTTGTGTAAGTTTGTGGTATATAGTATGTTGTGCAAGAATGGAGTCCTCAGAATGTTGTGTGAGTCTGCAGTACACAGTATGTTATGAGTCTGCAGTATACAGTATGTCACGTGAGACTCCAGTATACAGTATGTTGTGTGAGACTGCAGTACTCAGTATGTTGTGTGAGTCTGCAGTACTCAGTTTGTTGTGTGAGAGTGCAGTATACATTATGTTGTATAAGACTGCAGTACTCGGTATGTTGTATGAGACTGCAGTATACAGTATGTTGTGTGATGGTTAACGTATGTAAATAAATAAATATCTGTATATTTTTCACAAGTATTTGTCTACGTGATCTGGTGTTATCTCCTCCAGGAGTTTATTCCAGATGTAGACTTTTACAAATAGAACTGCCATTGCCTTTTAGACTAGGCATACATTGTTTCTACATAACCTGTAAGAAAGAGAATAAAATTAAAGTTCCTGAAGTCTTTTTGCATAGTTCAAGTTCTCCATCCCTATGATTTTTATAGTTACTAATCTTTGTCATTTTTTTTTTTTTTAGGGTGGTTTGTTCAAATATACAAAAGAAAGTACTATCCAACAGTGGGTCAGATCAGGGCAGAATAAAGTGGTTCAGTGGTGCCCCTGGGTTGACTAGACATGCTGTTTTGGCAGATATTCAGTGATTACTTTTTAAACTGTTGTTTTACCGTTGGTCCTACAGCTTTGGTGATGTTAGTTTTTATGATTTGGTCCTTTATTTCACCATCATAACATGGTCTTTCTGCATATAATCATGCAGCTACACTTATTGACATTAAACATGAGGTCATTTCCACCGCACCAATTGTGTACTTTTTTTGTAAATCATCTGGGAGAACTTCACACCTTTTATTTAAGTAATTATATTAACCAGTTGCAATCAGTGTATTTCTTCATCTATAGCCTATTTCCCACTTTTATGTCTCAGAAGAAAAGTCCAAAAGAAGCGGTCCCACTACAAAGCCCTGAGGTCACCACTAGTAACCCCTTTTGGAATGGACAGATAACACTTTACCTGTTTGTGTCCTCACACCTAACCAGTATTTTACCTACTGAATTATATAAGAAATGTCATTTAATGTTATCACGTTGTCATTTTTTTCTTGTATGAGATAGTGACACATATTTTAGCAAGGTCAAGATCAGTAGCATCACTGTTACCCCTTCATTATGTACTCTTATTACCTCTACAAATAATCCCACAAGATGCAAAAGGCAATACTGCCCCTCAACAAATGAATACTGTCCAATATCTATCGAAAGTAGGTCTCGTGTCATTTTAGAAAAACTCCATTATGACTGTATCCACGGATTTACAGACAATACTGGTCAGGCCAAGACCGAAGTCTTAATTGATGAAAGCGCTTAACCGAATGGTTTTAATTTGTATTTTATAATAAACTGTTTATTTTTTTGGTCAACTACGGAGTTTGCTTTATGTCGTAGTGCTGGTGCTGTTGCTGGTGTTACAATCATTGATTGGGAACCGTTATTTCCATCCAGTTTTCTTTTATTCATCAGTTTGACTGTTCATACTTTATCTTCTAAACAGACTAAAACATGAACTAGCATCATCACTAAGTACCCTTTTCAATCATAGCCTAACCACAGGCTTTGTTCCTGCAGAATGGGGAACAGCTACAGTTCTTCCCCTCCACAAAGGTGGCCTAGCAACAGAGCCTGACCAGTCGCATCTGTAAGGCCATGGAACATATCATTAGTGACCTCATAAATAAAGATATAGGTGACCTCCAAACCCTGGATCCTACCCAATACAGCTTCATGAAGGGCAGATCCTTCCTGTTAAATCTGGTGGATTTCTTTGAAAGTGTGACCAAGGCCATTGACGAGGGCAAATCTGTGCACACAGCACACTTCAATTTGGAAAAGGCTTTCAACACAATCCCACTGTCAGGCATTATGATAAACTTAGCAAACTGAATGAAAACCCCTTCGTTGTAAGATGGGTTGCCAACTGGCTCACAAGCCAGACACACACTATTGAAGTGGGTGACTTAACATCAACCAGCAGATCTGTTACCAGTGGGGTGCCACAGGTGTCAGTGCTGGGCCCCCAACTGTTTGGTATATACTTCTCAGAGACTCAGGTCAAAACTAAAGGGCTGTGGCTTGCAAAGTTTGCAGATGACTGCAAACTAGGTGCAATCACTGAATCCCCAAATGATGTCAGTATACTCCAGGAGGGTCTCACACAGACCAATGACTGGTGTATTAGTCATGATCTCAAACTGAATGCAAAGAAATGCATCATCATTCCCTTCAGCACAAACAATGTCCCTTTACACTATCAAATCAACAACAATACCTTAAGTACCTATGAAATGGTAAGGGACCTGGGATCACAGGTTGACAGCAACCTTAACTTTGATCACCACGTGTCTACCATTGTAAAGAAAGCTTTCCACATAGCTCATTTGATTAGTAAAGGCATCACATCGACAGCAAAAGAAGTTATAACCACCCTATACTTGGCACTTATCTGTCCATGACTGAGTATAACTCCCCATTCGGCATGTTCTGTACTAAGCACCTGCAGCAATTGGAGAGACCTCGGAGGTTTCTAACAAAGAAGATCAAGGGTCTCCACCACGTGCCTCACATGGATCAACTAAAGTCTCTGTCACTATACTCCGTATCGTATAGACTTACAAGGGGAGACTTATGCCTGGCCTACGGGGACAGATTAATCTCCCAGCAACTGATCCATCTTTGGAGCAGGCTACTGATTCAAGTGAAACAGAGCACCTCTATGACACTGTTCAAGAGGAACCTGGACAAGTGGATGGGGCACCATGAATTCTTACCAGGAACAGCACCCACAACCCTCCTGGACATGAGCAGTCATCATTAAATGTAATCTTGGGTATTGACTAGTACTTCTACAGTATTACATTGGGTTGAAACGGCTAGGCTTAAAATGACCTCCGGGTCGATAGCTAGTAATCTTCTATGATCCTATGATCCCACTGTATGTATGTATGTATGCATTTATTTATTTATTTATTTATGTATTTATTACCTTTTTCTTACCAAGAAAATGAGGGTGACAGTAACCTTGAATGCGTATTTGTAAAACAAACGTTTTTTGCATGGCTGTTTGCCTTTTAAAATATACAACAGCCTGTCATAATACAACCTTGTATCGCAAATGATCCACTGGTCAGTACTACAAAAAATAAGTCACTTAAAACAATTTCAGAGTAGTTTCAAGTCAAGCATCACCCTGAGACATTGTAGTTGTGCACTTTACTGGTTCCAGATCTAGCAATTTCACTTTCTTTCTTTGATACAACATTATTCAGAAAATATTTTAAATAGTATTCATTGCGCACACACTCAGTTACATTTCCTCTTTGCCAAGCAGTGTAAGCGAACTTCTAACATTGTCAAACATTGTAGTAAAACTAGTTTATTTGAAAACTAGCACAACATTTTACAAGCTACAAGCAATATAAAGTTATGCCCTGCTTTGTTTCTTTCTTTCTTAGTATTCTTAGAGAGTTCTGGAACGAGTTCTGGAACTTTATGATGGCCATGAAATGCGAATGTGCTGATAATTAAACTTTACAACAGCACGTGCAGGTGAAATGTGATACATTATTCTTCTTCCTGCTTTCCCTGACTGGTTTGCAGCACTGATATGAAATGCACATTCGCTGAACGCTAATAATGTTCTATTGCTTAAAATGCTGTACATCTAGTGCATATTTTTACATACTGATTTACCAAAAGAGTTTAAAATATTCAGCAGTTCTTATTTGTAATTATTGCTTACTGGAGGTAGACACATATACATTTCTCTGTGTTTGAACTTCTGTAAGCACAGTTAAGTGCATCCTCTTGTTACCTTTTCCCTTTTATATTGGCCTATTATCTTCATTTCTATGTTTTATTCACATTAGTTTGTTTCATTTTGTCTTCACTTTGAAACACTTGACAAGACAATAATTCAATGTCTGTTTTTTTCAGACATTCAGAAATTTGATACAGTTAATCTGAACTACTGAAAAAAAGAAAATATTCTGTATACTCTCTTGATTTGTAAGATTTGTTGTAGCATGATAAAGTGTGTACATATCCTAATTGTCTTTTTTTTTTTTTTTTTGAAATATCAGCAGTGGTTAGATGCAAGACTGGGTTGTATTATAGAGACTTGAGGCTCTGCCAGCCTGAGCTGGGCATAAAATATTGATGACAAAAGCAAGAAATACTATGGCACCATGTTTGTCTTAAGGATGCACTTAGTAAGCACCAGTGAACAGTAATTTTACTCTTAATAAGCTAACGACTTTTTGACAGAAATGTAAATGGTAATACCTTACATCGTTACGCATGTTACAAAACATTCCCTTTGAATGTAAGCACACAGGTAAAAGTGTGCACTTAAAACATTACACTACTGACCTGGTTTGCAGTTTTCAGTACAAACCAGCAGATGTCATACTTTGGTTTAGTTTGTTGTTGTGTCTTTCGGCTTTTCCCGGTTAGGGGTTGCCACAGCGGAACTCTGGTATTTATAAAACACTAAATGAAAACTCCAGCCAAGCTAGAACTTCCAATGAGTGACCTCCCAAACCTCCTGTAACACAGGCACATGGGATATAAGGGTCATTGCCTATATCCTGTGTGCCTCTGTTACAGGAGGTTTGGGAGGTCACTCATTGGACGTTCTAGCTTAGCTGGAGTTTTCATTTACTTTTTTCTGATTGTTTTTTCAGTGTGACCTTCTAACTCTTAGTTTTAGTACGTAATATTTATCTGATTAAATTTCAATATGTCGTGAAGGTTTATGGAGACATACTGAAAGGATTAATGGGTTTAGGGCAAGTTCAAAGAGTAGGGAACTATTATTAATGTTTGTGAATCACTCACAGTTAGATTAGAAAGTATGCCCACATATAACTCTCAGTTAGCTGGATGGGGATTGGTAGATGCCGGATAACTGTAGTTTCTGGTTGCTTGAGAGTTACTATTAAAAATAGGCCTGACTAATACTGTACCCAATGCTATTTGTTTGGTTTGACTTGTTCTTAGTTTGGGGAGTGTGGGGGGGGGTGTAGCCCCTCACATAGTTTGGGTATATATTGTCTCCTGGAAAGAGTTATTCATTCGACTTGTAAGTATCCATGTCTATGGTTTACAATGTTTAAAATAGGGGGGCTGTGCCCCCCACACCCTTCCTTGCTATATATACTAATTCCAGGATCACATTATAGTGGGGAACAGGGCATATATCTTTCAGCAAAATGAGCTTTAGTGAAATGAGTTTTCAGTGAAGTGAGCTTTGAGTAAATTGTGCATATATATATATATATATATATATATATATATATGAAAACACAGATACACACACCGTCAGTACAGTTCATGCAATGGTTATCAAACATTTAAATATGTGTCCACTAGATCTGTAATTAGTCCTTTGTCGAAAAGGAAAAGCTTTTTCCTGTTTTCTCAAGTTTTGGCCATGAAAATACTCTCCTATTATTTCTAAATACATGTGCTTCCTCTTGCAAGCAGAATTCTTTAAAGAATTAGCATGGAATACTCACAGTTGCTAAATATCTTAGGCTTTTTACAGCAATATTTTTGCTTTTTGAAGTTACAGCCATTTTATAACTTCAAGATGACAGATTAATACTCTTTAAAATAATGACAAATAAAGACATCTTTTCTTACACCTGAAGCCTTCCCATGTTTGTCCACTAAAATAAAGCTTTCACAAAATATAATTGCTAGGCCTACAATGTACCTTTTTAAATGGGTATAGGATCTACATCAATGCCCTTCTTAACCTCTTTTATTTTAGCCAAAACTTCCTCAGTATTCCTCAGTATTCTGAATGGGAGAAAAAAACTACAAAAACGCAACACGACTTCCTTTATAACTTAACATTGCATCATTCGAGTGACAGACAAATGGCATATGTACTACACTATTCATTTAAAAAGTGCTAATTGCAGTGTCCGACCAACGCTGGCCCAAAACAGTGGAAATAATATATTAATGCTTATAGTGTTCAGTGAAAGGCAGCAAAAACAAGAAGCCCAAAACTGAATGAAAGTGCTAAAGGTACTTGTGCCAATGTCAGAGATATAGCCATGCACAAAAAGGTGAAAATGCAATGAAGTACGTCACAACACTAAGATACAAGTTCAGCATCCTCAGAACTGTGACAGTAAACATGCAAACCATCTGTGCAACTATCTAGACTTGGTTTAAAGCCACAGAGGGCACTCCAGAAGTGCAAGGCAATGTTTCTATTCTCTGACTACTATAGGCTCCTACAAGACATGTGTCTTGTCTATGAGCTGGTAAATTACCAAATCCTTCTTGAAGCACTACATTTCCACAATATTGGATGTAGAACAAACACACATTTCAAGGAACCTAAATCTATAGTGCCACATAGTAGGATTTGTTGGAAGGGCAAATTTGCCCCCCAAAGTATCCACCACCTCTGGAACAAACTTTTGCTTTTTTGTAAAGCAAAGCAGAGCACTTACCTCACTATGTTCATATCTAACTTAGGTAACTGGATATGAATCCACAAATTTACCTCAGGTCCTTATGGATAAGGGGAGCAAGTAGAGGGCAATATTAGTGGGACTGCAATGGCCAGGCCTCAGACAGCCTAACTTGTTTATTACCAAGTAGAGGGATATATCAGTGGGACTGCAATGGCCAGGCCTCAGATAGCCTAACTTGTTTATTACCAAGTAGAGGGATATACCAGTGGGACTGCAATGGCCAGGCCTCAGACAGCCTAACTTGTTTATTACCAAGTAGAGGGATATATCAGTGGGACTGCAATGGCCAGGCCTCAGATAGCCTAACTTGTTTATTACCAAGTAGAGGGACATACCAGTGGGACTGCAATGGCCAGGCCTCAGATAGAATAACTTGTGTATTATGAAGTAGAGGGCTATACCAGTGGGACTGCAATGGACAGACCTCAGATAGCCTATCTTGTTTATTACCAAGTAGAGGAATATACCAGTGGGACTGCAATAGCCAGGCCTCAGATAGCCTAACTTGTTTATTACTAAGTAGAGGGATATACCAGTGGGACTGCAATGGCCAGGCCTCAGATAGCCTAACTTGTTTATTACCAAGTAGAGGGATATACCAGTGGGACTGCAATGGCCAGCCCTCAGATAGCCTAACTTGTTTATTACCAAGTAGAGGGATATACTAGTGGGACTGCAATGGCCAGACCTCAGATAGCCTAACTTGTTTATTACAAAGTAGAGGGATATACCAGTGGGACTGCAATGGACAGGCCTCAGATAGTCTAACTTGTTTATTACCAAGTAGAGGGATATACCAGTGGGACTGCAATGGACAGGCCTCAGATAGCCTAACTTGTTTATTACCACGTAGAGGGATATACCAGTGGGACTGCAATGGCCAGGCCTCAGATAGCCTAACTTGTTTATTATGAAGTAGAGGGATATACCAGTGGGACTGCAATAGCCAGGCCTCAGATAGCCTAACTTGTTTATTACCAAGTAGAGGGATATACCAGTGGGACTGCAATGGCCAGGCCTCAGATAGCCTAACTTGTTTATTACCAAGTAGAGGGATATATCAGTGGGACTGCAATGGCCAGGCCTCAGATGGTCTAACTTGTTTATTACCAAGTAGAGGGATATACCAGTGAGACTGCAATGGCCAGGCCTCAGATAGCCTAACTTGTTTACTACCAAGTAGAGGGATATACCAGTGGGACTGCAACAGCCAGGCCTCAGATAGCCTAACTTGTTTATTACCAAGTAGAGGGATATACCAGTGGGACTGCAATGGCCAGGCCTCAGTTAGCCTAACTTGTTTATTACCAAGTAGAGGGATATACCAGTGGGACTGCAATGGCCAGTCCTCAGAAAGCCTTACTTGTTTATTACCAAGTAGAGGGATATACCAGTGGGACTGCAATGGCCAGGCCTCAGATAGCCTAACTTGTTTATTACCAAGTAGAGGGATATACCAGTGGGACTGCAATGGCCAGGCCTTAGATAGCCTAACTTGTTTATTACCATGTAGAGGGATATACCAGTGAGACTGCAATAGCCAGGCCTCAGATGGCCTAACTTTTTTATTACCAAGTAGAGGGATATACCAGTGGGACTGCAATGGCCGGGCTTCAGATAGCCTAATTGTTTATTACCAAGTAGAGGGATATATCAGTAGGACTGCAATGGCCAGGCCTCAGATAGCCTAACTTGTTTATTACCAAGTAGAGGGATATACCAGTGGGACTGCAATGGCCAGGCCTTAGATAGCCTAACTTGTTTATTACCATGTAGAGGGATATACCAGTGAGACTGCAATAGCCAGGCCTCAGATGGCCTAACTTTTTTATTACCAAGTAGAGGGATATACCAGTGGGACTGCAATGGCCGGGCTTCAGATAGCCTAATTGTTTATTACCAAGTAGAGGGATATATCAGTAGGACAGCAATGGCCAGGCCTCAGATAGCTTACCTCTTTTATTACCAAGCAGCAAACTTTTCAACCTGTGAACCTATGAACTAGTACAAGACTCTTTTTCTCTTCTTGGAGCAAACTCCTAACATCACAGTGGAAATCTCATCAATCACCACTATAAAGAAACGTTTGTGTTCTATGATGTTACATGTTAGACACATTCACCAAACCAGACGTAGCTTTAGGTTTTATTTATAGAAAATGAAGGGGGCACTTCTCTTGAGCACTTTTTGTCATATTTATTATCCAGAAATAAAATGTTTGTGGGGAAAAAAAAGCTCAATCTGATGGATTCCAGTTTTCTTTTACTTCTACAATTTCATTGTTATTAAATCAGCCAAAGCTGACTACATTTTCTGTTCCTTGTAATCTATTTGTGACTCACCTGCTCCATATGGTACTCACCATATATACTTTCTGTACACTTTTGCCAAGGTCGGTGTTATTTTCTGTCCTGTAGCCTTAAGTGACTGCAGGCCTTCCAGTGCAGCCCTTTGGTCACAACCTCAGGCCAAATAGTGCAGAATTAATACTTTCCTTGTTTAGGGTAAGACATTCCTTCAAAGTTTGAAACAATTTTTCACAAGACTCGACTGAAGAAACACCAGCTGTACTCGGTTGCATGCCACCTGCTCAGAGGTGATCTCTGCTTGACATATAAGGCAATGTCCAACCCAGAATTTATGGACATGCTCCACCTAAAGAAAACCTTATCCCCTCGAGCTACACGCTCTGGGGATCTAAACCTCACCACAACAATAAATAGGACGTGTAAGGATAAAAAGGAGAACAGAGTAAACACCTTCTAACAAAGCGGCAAATGTAATAACAAGAGAATTTAGCGTATAGAAGGTGAAACAAGGCAGTAACATCCAAAGCACAAGTAGTCGGTGCAGATAAAATAACATCCAATTCTCTCCACCAATAAACCACTCACAAAGTGATACGGCTATCGTAAAAAGGCAGCTTTATTGAGTTAGGGTGGTTTGTTCAAATATACAAAAGAAAGTACTATTCAAGAGTGGGTCAGATCAGGGCAGAATAAAGTGGTTCAGTGGTGCCCCTGGGTTGACTAGACATGCTGTTTTGGCAGATATTCAGTGATTACTTTTTAAACTGTTGTTTTACCGTTGGTCCTACAGCTTTGGTGATGTTAGTTTTTATGATTTGGTCCTTTATTTCACCATCATAACATGGTCTTTCTGCATATAATCATGCAGCTACACTTATTGACATTAAACATGAGGTCATTTCCACCGCACCAATTGTGTACTTTTTTTGTAAATCATCTGGGAGAACTTCACACCTTTTATTTAAGTAATTATATTAACCAGTTGCAATCAGTGTATTTCTTCATCTATAGCCTATTTCCCACTTTTATGTCTCAGAAGAAAAGTCCAAAAGAAGCAGTCCCACTACAAAGCCCTGTGGTCACCACTAGTAACCCCTTTTGGAATGGACAGATAACACTTTACCTGTTTGTGTCCTCACACCTAACCAGTATTTTACCTACTGAATTATATAAGAAATGTCATTTAATGTTATCACGTTGTCATTTTTTTCTTGTATGAGATAATGACACATATTTTAGCAAGGTCAAGATCAGTAGCATCACTGTTACCCCTTCATTATGTACTCTTATTACCTCTACAAATAATCCCACAAGATGCAAAAGGCAATACTGCCCTTCAACAAATGAATACTGTCCAATATCTATCGAAAGTAGGTCTCGTGTCATTTTAGAAAAGCTCCATTATGACTGTATCCACGGATTTACAGACAATACTGGTCAGGCCGATCATTTTATAATTGTTGGGGTCTGATGTCCCCTTCCTCTTAGTGAATCAGCATCAGTACAGCCTTTCACCATCGGTCAGGGGTATACTCACATTCTAATATTTTATTTAAAATGATAGTGAGTATCCATAATAAATCCCACTGCTTCATGTAATACTGCTTTTATTTATTTTAGTTTGTTAACCAGATAGGTGAATTGGTCTGAAGACCTTTTTCAGCCACAAACCAACTCATGATACAAACACAAGATGTACAGCATAAGATATGAATACAACTCTGAAAATCAAAAGCAGGATTGAGATCTCCCCCTCCCTCATGTATGTATGTATGTATGCAAAGATAGAATCAAAGTCAGAGCCCCAAGTACAATCAAGCTGCCATGGTGGACTTTCAGCATCAACAAACTCTACAATAAATGCAAAAAGTTGCTGTCCAAGAAAACAAACACAAGGACCCAACAACAGAAAAGCACCCTTCTCAGCCTTAACAGGCAAATAAGACAAGTATAATCCTCCAAGAGCTCCTTCGAGAGAAACCTAGCAAGTACTGCCAAGGATAACTGTAAGACCTTTTACAGCTACATATGTAACGTAAAGGGTAGGACCCAAGCATGTGCTGAACAGATGCCCAACGGTATCACACACTGACCCCACAGAGATAAGGAACCTGCTAGCGAATAGGTCTGGTGAAAATTTCATTCCCTTAGCCCCTCCTAACTTACAACAAACCCTCTCCCAAACTCCCCCCACCTTACATATCTGAAAAGCAGGTCCTCAAAGCCCTGTCCAAGGCAAAGAACACAGACTCTATGGGACCAGATGACATCCCAGGCTATCTTCTAAACAGACTAAAACATGAACTAGCATCATCACTAAGTACCCTTTTCAATCATAGCCTAACCACAGGCTTTGTTCCTGCAGAATGGGGAACAGCTACAGTTCTTCCCCTCCACAAAGGTGGCCTAGCAACAGAGCCTGACCAGTCGCATCTGTAAGGCCATGGAACATATCATTAGTGACCTCATAAATAAAGATATAGGTGACCTCCAAACCCTGGATCCTACCCAATACAGCTTCATGAAGGGCAGATCCTTCCTGTTAAATCTGGTGGATTTCTTTGAAAGTGTGACCAAGGCCATTGACGAGGGCAAATCTGTGCACACAGCACACTTCAATTTGGAAAAGGCTTTCAACACAATCCCACTGTCAGGCATTATGATAAACTTAGCAAACTGAATGAAAACCCCTTCGTTGTAAGATGGGTTGCCAACTGGCTCACAAGCCAGACACACACTATTGAAGTGGGTGACTTAACATCAACCAGCATATCTGTTACCAGTGGGGTGCCACAGGTGTCAGTGCTGGGCCCCCAACTGTTTGGTATATACTTCTCAGAGACTCAGATCAAAACTAAAGGGCTGTGGCTGACAAAGTTTGCAGATGACTGCAAACTAGGTGCAATCACTGAATCCCCAAATGATGTCAGTATACTCCAGGAGGGTCTCACACAGACCAATGACTGGTGTATTAGTCATGATCTCAAACTGAATGCAAAGAAATGCATCATCATTCCCTTCAGCACAAACAATGTCCCTTTACACTATCAAATCAACAACAATACCTTAAGTACCTATGAAATGGTAAGGGACCTGGGATCACAGGTTGACAGCAACCTTAACTTTGATCACCACGTGTCTACCATTGTAAAGAAAGCTTTCCACATAGCTCATTTGATTAGTAAAGGCATCACATCGACAGCAAAAGAAGTTATAACCACCCTATACTTGGCACTTATCTGTCCATGACTGAGTATAACTCCCCATTCAGCATGTTCTGTACTAAGCACCTGCAGCAATTGGAGAGACCTCGGAGGTTTCTAACAAAGAAGATCAAGGGCCTCCACCACGTGCCTCACATGGATCAACTAAAGTCTCTGTCACTATACTCCGTATCATATAGACTTACAAGGGGAGACTTATGCCTGGCCTAGGCTTAAAATGACCTCCGGGTCGATAGCTAGTAATCTTCTATGATCCTATGATCCCACTGTATGTATGTATGTATGTATGTATGTATGCATTTATTTATTTATGTATTTATTACCTTTTTCTTACCAAGAAAATGAGGGTGACAGTAACCTTGAATGCGTATTTGTAAAACAAACGTTTTTTGCATGGCTGTTTGCCTTTTAAAATATACAACAGCCTGTCATAATACAACCTTGTATCGCAAATGATCCACTGGTCAGTACTACAAAAAATAAGTCACTTAAAACAATTTCAGAGTAGTTTCAAGTCAAGCATCACCCTGAGACATTGTAGTTGTGCACTTTACTGGTTCCAGATCTAGCAATTTCACTTTCTTTCTTTGATACAACATTATTCAGAAAATATTTTAAATAGTATTCATTGCGCACACACTCAGTTACATTTCCTCTTTGCCAAGCAGTGTAAGCGAACTTCTAACATTGTCAAACATTGTAGTAAAACTAGTTTATTTGAAAACTAGCACAACATTTTACAAGCTACAAGCAATATAAAGTTATGCCCTGCTTTGTTTCTTTCTTTCTTAGTATTCTTAGAGAGTTCTGGAACTTTATGACGGCCATGAAATGCGAATCTGCTGATAATTAAACTTTACAACAGCACGTGCAGGTGAAATGTGATACATTATTTTTCTTACTGCTTTCCCTGACTGGTTTGCAGCACTGATATGAAATGCACACTCGCTGAACGCTAATAATGTTCTATTGCTTAAAATGCTGTACATCTAGTGCATATTTTTACATACTGATTTACCAAAAGAGTTTAAAATATTCAGCAGTTCTTATTTGTAATTATTGCTTACTGGAGGTAGACACATATACATTTCTCTGTGTTTGAACTTCTGTAAGCACAGTTAAGTGCATCCTCTTGTTACATTTTCCCTTTTATATTGGCCTGTTATCTTCATTTCTATGTTTTATTCACATTAATTTGTTTCATTTTGTCTTCACTTTGAAACACTTGACGAGACAATAATTCAATGTCTGTTTTTTTCCGACATTCAGAAATTTGATACAGTTAATCTGAACTACTGAAAAAAGAAAATATTCTGTATACTCTCTTGATTTGTAAGATTTGTTGTAGCAGGATAAAGTGTGTACATATCCTAATTGTCTTTTTTTTTTTTTTTTTTTTGAAATATCAGCAGTGGTTAGATGCAAGACTCGGTTGTATTATAGAGACTTGAGGCTCTGCCAGCCTGAGCTGGGCATAAAATATTGATGACAAAAGCAAGAAATACTATGGCACCATGTTTGTCTTAAGGATGCACTTAGTAAGCACCAGTGAACAGTAATTTTACTCTTAATAAGCTAATGACTTTTTGGCAGAAATGTAAATGGTAATACCTTACATCGTTACGCATGTTACAAAACATTCCCTTTGAATGTAAGCACACAGGTAAAAGTGTGCACTTAAAACATTACACTACTGACCTGGTTTGCAGTTTTCAGTACAAACCAGCAGATGTCATACTTTGGTTTAGTATGTTGTTGTGTCTTTTGGCTTTTCCCGGTTAGGGGTCACCACAGCGAAACTCTGGTATTTATAAAACACTAAATGAAAACTCCAGCCAAGCTAAAACTTCCAATGAGTGACCTCCCAAACCTCCTGTAACAGAGGCACATGGGATATAAGGGTCATTGCCTATTGCCCATGTGCCTCTGTTACAGGAGGTTTGGGAGGTCACTCATTGGAAGCTCTAGCTTGGCTGGAGTTTTCATTTAGTTTTTTCTGATTGGTTTTTCAGTGTGACCTTCTAACTCTTAGTTTTAGTACGTAATATTTATCTGATTAAATTTCAATGTGTCGTGAAGGTGTATGGAGACATACTGAAAGGATTAATGGGTTTAGGGCAAGTTCAAAGAGTAGGGAACTATTGTTAATGTTTGTGAATCACTCACAGTTAGATTAGAAAGTATGCCCACATATAACTCTCAGTTAGCTGGATGGGGATTGGTAGATGCCGGATAACTGTAGTTTCTGGTTGCTTGAGAGTTACTATTAAAAATAGGCCTGACTAATACTGTACCCAATGCTATTTGTTTGGTTTGACTTGTTCTTAGTTTGGGGCGTGTGGGGGGTGTAGCCCCTCAATTGTCTCCTGGAAAGAGTTATTCATTTGACTTGTAAGTATCCATGTCTATGGTTTACAATGTTTAAAATAGGGGTACTGTGCCCCCCACACCCTTCCTTGCTATATATACTAATTCCAGGATCACACTATAGTGGGGAACAGGGCATATACCTTTCAGCAAAATGAGCTTTAGTGAAATGAGTTTTCAGTGAAGTGAGCTTTGAGTAAATTGTGCATATATATATATATATATATATATATATATATATATATATATATATATATATATATATATATATATATAAAAACACAGATACACACACCGTCAGTACAGTTCATGCAATGGTTATAAAACATTTAAATATGTCTCCACTAGATCTGTAATTTGTCCTTTGTCGAAAAGGAAAAGCTTTTTTCTCTTTTCTCAAGTTTTGGCCATGAAAATACTCTCCTATTATTTCTAAATATATGTGCTTCCTCTTGCAAGCAGAATTCTTTAAAGAATTAGCATAGAATACTCACAGTTGCTAAATATCTTAGGCTTTTTATAGCAATATTTTTGCTTTTTGAAATTACAGCCATTTTATAACTTCAAGCTGACAGATTAATACTCTTTAAAATAATGACAAATAAAGACATCTTTTCTTACACCTGAAGCCTTCCCATGTTTGTCCACTAAAATAAATCTTTCACAAAATATAATTGCTAGGCCTACAATGTACCTTTTTAAATGGGTGTAGGATCTACATCAATGCCCTTCTTAACCTCTTTTATTTTAGCCAAAACTTCCTCAGTATTCCTCAGTATTCTGAATGGGAGAAAAAAAACTACAAAAACGCAACACGACTTCCTTTATAACTTAACATTGCATCATTTGAGTGACAGACAAATGGCATATGTACTACACTATTCATTTAAAAAGTGCTAATTGCAGTGTCCGACCAACGCTGGCCCAAAACAGTGGAAATAATATATTAATGCTTATAGTGTTCAGTGAAAGGCAGCAAAAACAAGAAGCCCAAAACTGAATGAAAGTGCTAAAGGTACTTGTGCCAATGTCAGAGATATAGCCATGCACAAAAAGGTGAAGATGCAATGAAGTACGTCACAACACTGAGATACAAGTTCAGCATCCTCAGAACTGTGACAGTAAACATGCAAACCATCTGTGCAACTATCTAGACTTGGTTTAAAGCCACAGAGGGCACTCCAGAAGTGCAAGGCAATGTTTCTATTCTCTGACTACTATAGGCTCCTACAAGACATGTGTCTTGTCTATGAGCCGGTAAATTACCAAATCCTTCTTGAAGCACTACATTTCCACATGATTGGATGTAGAACAGACACACATTTCAAGGAACCTAAATCTATAGTGCCACATAGTAGGATTTGTTGGGAGGGCAAATTTGCCCCCCAAAGTATCCACCACCTCTGGAACAAACTTTTGCTTTTTTGTAAAGCAAAGCAGAGCACTTACCTCACTATGTTCATATCTAACTTAGGCAACTGGATATGAATCCACAAATTTACCTCAGGTCCTTATGGATAAGGGGAGCAAGTAGAGGGCTATATCAGTGGGACTGCAATGGCCAGGCCTCAGACAGCCTAACTTGTTTATTACCAAGTATTGGGATATATCAGTGGGACTGCAATGGCCAGGCCTCAGATAGCCTAACTTGTTTATTACCAAGTAGAGGGACATACCATTGGGACTGCAATGGCCAGGCCTCAGACAGCCTAACTTGTTTATTACCAAGTAGAGGGACATACCAGTGGGACTGCAATGGCCAGGCCTCAGATAGAATAACTTGTGTATTATGAAGTAGAGGGATATACCAGTGGGACTGCAATGGACAGACCTCAGATAGCCTATCTTGTTTATTACCAAGTAGAGGAATATACCAGTGGGACTGCAATAGCCAGGCCTCAGATAGCCTAACTTGTTTATTACTAAGTAGAGGGATATACCAGTGGGACTGCAATGGCCAGGCCTCAGATAGCCTAACTTGTTTATTACCAAGTAGAGGGATATACCAGTGGGACTGCAATGGCCAGCCCTCAGATAGCCTAACTTGTTTATTACCAAGTAGAGGGATATACTAGTAAGACTGCAATGGCCAGACCTCAGATAGCCTAACTTGTTTATTACAAAGTAGAGGGATATACCAGTGGGACTGCAGTGGACAGGCCTCAGATAGTCTAACTTGTTTATTACCAAGTAGAGGGATATACCAGTGGGACTGCAATGGACAGGCCTCAGATAGCCTAACTTGTTTATTACCATGTAGAGGGATATACCAGTGGGACTGCAATGGCCAGGCCTCAGATAGCCTAACTTGTTTATTACCAAGTAGAGGGATATACCAGTGGGACTGCAATGGCCAGGCCTCAGATAGCCTAACTTGTTTATTACCAAGTAGAGGGATATATCAGTGGGACTGCAATGGCCAGGCCTCAGATGGTCTAACTTGTTTATTACCAAGTAGAGGGATATACCAGTGAGACTGCAATGGCCAGGCCTCAGATAGCCTAACTTGTTTACTACCAAGTAGAGGGATATACCAGTGGGACTGCAACAGCCAGGCCTCAGATAGCCTAACTTGTTTATTACCAAGTAGAGGGATATACCAGTGGGACTGCAATGGCCAGGCCTCAGTTAGCCTAACTTGTTTATTACCAAGTAGAGGGATATACCAGTGGGACTGCAATGGCCAGTCCTCAGAAAGCCTTACTTGTTTATTACCAAGTAGAGGGATATACCAGTGGGACTGCAATGGCCAGGCCTCAGATACCCTACTTGTTTATTACCAAGTAGAGGGATATACCAGTGGGACTGCAATGGCCAGGCCTTAGATAGCCTAACTTGTTTATTACCATGTAGAGGGATATACCAGTGAGACTGCAATGGCCGACTGCAATGGCCAGGCCTCAGATGGCCTAACTTTTTTATTACCAAGTAGAGGGATATACCAGTGGGACTACAATGGCCAGGCCTCAGATAGCCTAACTTGTTTACTACCAAGTAGAGGGATATACCAGTGGGACTGCAATGGCCAGGCTTCAGATAGCCTAATTGTTTATTACCAAGTAGAGGGATATATCAGTAGGACTGCAATGGCCAGGCCTCAGATAGCTTACCTCTTTTATTACCAAGCAGCAAACTTTTCAACCTGTGAACCTATGAACTAGTACGAGACTCTTTTTCTCTTCTTGGAGCAAACTCCTAACATCACATTGGAAATCTCATCAATCACCACTATAAAGAAACGTTTGTGTTCTATGATGTTACATGTTAGACACATTCACCAAACCAGACGTAGCTTTAGGTTTTATTTATAGAAAATGAATGGGGCACTTCTCTTGAGCACTTTTTGTCATATTTATTATGCAGAAATAAAATGTTTGTGGGGAAAAAAAAGCTCAATCTGATGGATTCCAGTTTTCTTTTACTTCTACAATTTCATTGTTATTAAATCAGCCAAAGCTGACTACATTTTCTGTTCCTTGTAATCTATTTGTGACTCACCTGCTCCATATGGTACTCACCATATATACTTTCTGTACACTTTTGCCAAGGTCGGTGTTATTTTCTGTCCTGTAGCCTTAAGTGACTGCAGGCCTTCCAGTGCAGCCCTTTGGTCACAACCTCAGTCCAAATAGTGCAGAATTAATACTTTCCTTGTTTAGGGTAAGACATTCCTTCAAAGTTTGAAACAATTTTTCACAAGACTCGACTGAAGAAACACCAGCTGTACTCGGTTGCATGCCACCTGCTCAGAGGTGATCTCTGCTTGACATATAAGGCAATGTCCAACCCAGAATTTATGGACATGCTCCACCTAAAGAAAACCTTATCCCCTCGAGCTACACGCTCTGGGGATCTAAACCTCACCACAACAATAAATAGGACGTGCTGGAGGGATACATTCCTGTCCCAGAGACATCCCATGCTTTGGAACAGGATTCCAGTCTACATTAGTCAGAGCTCCTTGCTAGCACTCTTCAACATACCTCTCAACCATACCAAATTACTCAGTTTTTACCGAGTTTTGGGGTCCAAATGAAGGGGTGCCACGATTCCCGAGTGGCACCCCTTCATTTCCGATTTTTTTTCTTTTGGTTTCTGAAATATTTCAAATATTGCGCTGGTGGAGGTGATGTCATCACGTGCGCAATGACGTCAGCTCTGTCAGGGCTATCAGCCAGTCAGAATTGAGCTCCTTGAGCTCACATCATCATTTCCTGCATATTATCAGCGTTTGGAGCATGCGAGCGGGAAATATTATCAGCGTTTGGAGCATGTGAGCAGGAAATATTATCAGCGTTTGGAGCATGCGAGCGGGAAATATTATCAGCGTTTGGAGCATGCGAGTGGGAAATATTATCAGCGTTTGGAGCATGCGAGCGGGAAATATTATCAGCGTTTGGAGCATGCGAGCGGGAAATATTATCAGCGTTTGGCTAGGGAAGCACTCGCATTCTTATTTTTGTTAGTAGCAGAATTTTCAGGCTGGGAAAGCACTCGCATGAGTCGCATCACACTTGGAGTTAGTAGCAGCAGCATTTTATCAGCGGACTGGCCGGGAATTAAAGTGTTGGGTTTATATACATTAACAGCGCTCATAGTGAATTATCATTGGGGAACCATTTTTGGACTTGGGTAAAGTGTGTGTTTGTCTGCATAAAACTAGTTACTGAACATTTTTGCTGACAAATAAAAGGAGTTCAGGGTGCAATTCCAATGTAAATTAATTCATCATTTAGGCAGGTTCTTTTATATTACAGCACATAAATCATTATTTACAGAGAAGAGTAGTTCTCATTTCTAGCTACAGGCACAATAAACTAGGTTCATCTTTCACTCCATTAGTAATAAGTCCAAGTGTCGTCTCTCTCATGGGTCTGGTTGCTTCATTCATTGGAAAACCCGCTAAGTTGTCTTCCATCCTCTTTATACTAAATGCAACATATGAAGTGTGCTGCAGTCTTACAACAGCTCAAAAGGTGCACTAGAACACTATACTTGTATTGCATTGTGTTGAGCTGTCCCTCTTTACCTCTAGCATGTTTGATCGTTTCTAGGTTCATCTCTTTAAAGAGACTTTCTGTCATTATTTTGTCTGTCCCTTCTAGGCTGGCATATTTAAAGTGACCAGGCACCACTATGGCAGTGAACAGTGATACATACACCTTACCTGCAAAGAATCATTGGTTTGAGCTGCAGCTGATAGATTGATTGCCTTGGGCAGATTATCTACTTTCATGAGACTGTGGCCTGGCTGATACATATCTTAAAGCTAACAGACTGGAGGATCAGAACCGAGTAAGAGATCTTTGGATCACTATCCTTGTTTTAGAATAACAATTAAAGAAGACATGATCTATAATCAGGCAACAGGGTTCCTCAAAATGTACTACTTCAGCATTTAATGGCCAAATACTTTTTTTTTGTTTTCCCTATTTCCAACCCAGACCCTGAGATAAAACTGCTCTGCCTATCTCAGGAATCTATGCATAATAGAAAACATTTTCAAAAATTCAGGAGCTGCAAGTATGGACTCTGAACACAGCATATCCTTTATCTGTTTAAAGGCTTATTTTGCTACATTCATCCACATTACCTTCAGGGGAGCTTTACCTTTTGTCATGTCTGTAGGCAAGCAATACTGTCAAAATCTGGAACAAAATTCCAGTAAGTCATCCAAGCTAAAAAAAAGTCTTTATATGCCTCTATGTTGCTGTGAATAAGTTTTGCATTACTTCCACTTTTTCATTTTGCAATTTCACAAGCTCTTTTCCTACCACATTGCCCAAACAGAGGGCTTCTGGCATGTCATCCCTAGCTTTCATTTTGTTGGATTAGACATCACTCTGCTTTACCTGGTAGGTTTATAACTGCTTGGAGTTTGGGAAAATGGTTCTTTTCCCAGTCTTTAGAAAATATTATATTACCATTCAGGTGTGCTGCATATCTTGTATGTGATCTAAGAATTTTGTGCATCTATCTCTGAAATGTTGCAGGTCTTCTATGGGAAAAAGAAAAGTCAGCATTTTATAACATAAGACCCCAATTGTTTGTGTCTTTCGGCTTTTCCCAGTTAGGGGTCGCCACAGCAGAACCCCGGTCCGCTAATGATTGGCAGTTGATTTTTACATACCGGCTTGCCAGGCCTGACGCACAACCTTCAATGACAGTACGCCCATTCACGCATGTCTCCACGCAGAAAATGCTCTAGCTGAGAATCGAAGCAGACAGCATCTTACTGTGAGGCGACAATGCTACTGCAGAACCACCACCACGGGTGCACAACATAAGACCCCAATAAGTGTGGAAAATTATTTTTTTTCCTATGTCTCTGGGCTAGTAGGATTTGCCAAGATCCTTCATTTAAGTACAAAGTGGATAGAAACCTAGACTTGCTAAGTTTATCAATGCAACTTTCAAATTACCTTTCACATCTGGAAATTGCTCACGGAATGATGTATCATCCTGCTAAATTCCTATCCTTGAAAAATATGCTTAATTGAAACCACACTGTGTGTGTGTGTGTGTGTGTGTGTGTGTGTGTGTGTGTGTGTGTGTGTGTGTGTGTGTGTGTGTGTGTGTGTATGTGTGAAAATGCCCCCCCCCCATGTAATACATCTGGTGGCTAGATGTTTTCAGCCTCAAATCCTGTACCTTTGGTACAGGGTAAACAGAGCCTAAATTCCCTAGCCACCATTTCTGAGCTCCATCTAGATTTTTTGTGCTAAGAGTTGAGAGCTATGATGAGTGAGAAGTGAGAACTGAATTTGTATTCCCTCATTATTGGCATTGTCTGTCCAGGTTTCTTGTTCTAAGAGGTTGACAGCTATGGTGAGAAGTGAGAACTGAATTCACTAAATGATAGTCATTAAGTTTCAGGCTTCCTTTTTTTCAGGAAACTGCTGATTTGGCATAGTGGTACGTTGCTCTGTAGTGCATAGGGTTCGAGTTTTAATGCCAAGTCTATTTTCATTGTAAGACAGTATTGCTTTGTTTAGCGTATGTCTGTTAGTGTTTTGTGCATTGTTGTGCTGAAAAATGTAAAATAAAATTCAAATAATCATTGTAGAAGTAAAGCAGTATGCACACATTAGTGTTTATGGTAAATGGGGAGAAATTGCCAGGTAATGGGACATTGGAATGGCTGCAGGGGACTCTGGTGCAGTGCCATATTTCGGTTGTCTGTTCTTCAGTTTGCATTTGAAAGTTGGTATCCCACAATTCCATTGTAGTGGGTGGGGTTACATAATTATGTATACAAATTATATGTTAATCAGCTTACAGATTTGTACCTATTTTTCATGGGCCTTGTCCAGATTTTTGATGTTTCCAGGTTGAGAGGTATGCTCTTCAAGAGAAACCTTGACGAGTGGATGGGAAACAGAAAGTTTACCCTGGGGATCACTTCAATGGCTCTGCTGGACAAAGGCACAGGGAACTAATCTAAGGGGGCGGCAAAAGCCAACACATCCTGGCTAGGCTTATAAATGCCTTCAGGCAGATAGCCTTTAATACTTACCTATAAACATATGAACCTAATTGAAAAGAAATCTCTGGAAAGCTTCCCAAAATAATGAACAATTCTTTTGTACAGGACCAGTGCCACCTCGCTAGTTATTATTAAAAAACTGCAAAACTCTAAAAAGACACATCTTATATGTTCACCAGTAAGATGGTACATCCCTGCAACAAACATTTATGTACCAATTTTATTCAAAAAGTGCAATAGAGTTTGCACTGATTGCATAACCCAGATTTCAAAAAGAAAGCAAAACTACAAAAGAGTCAAAAGACTGGACCTTAGAGGGTCCAGTAATCAGTAAAATATTATTTTCTAGACGACAAAACAGTAAAATTGCTTTACAACCTAACAATAGACTATATTGATGTTCTTCACACAAACTGAGGCAACTATGTACCACCTAACAGTTATTCTTGAAGTCTCAATGAAAAAAGAACTGAAAATGTAGGATATAGAGTATAGCTTTAGCGTTCTAACTTTAAACAACATTTTGCAATAATGACTTCAAGACTGCGAGTCTTGTTTTTTCTTCTAAATAATTTTCTGTTAACAAGCACATTATTATCCACCCAAGTTTCTTTTCAACAAGTAGTGTTAAGTCAGAAATGGAGGCTGTCAAAGAAAAGAAGAGATGTTCTAGATTTCTACCTGCTGGTAAAGCTACAGACACTGTTTAAATGGCTGCCTTCCCCACCACTGTGTAGGTGTGTAACATATCCATTCTATTCATTTTTTTAATCCCATTAGCATTTTTGTTCCTATGACCTTTACTACAATCTTGTTTCCTAAGTCTTCTGCCTCCTTTGTGGAATAAAAGCTCTTCCTCATGTTGCTAATAATGGGAAAAGTTGAGTCAAGCTTGTGTTTTTTAGGTCAGCTTATCATTTATGTGTATATAGCTGAGAGATAAAATCAAGCAGTAAGAGTTATGGTCAAAGTATCCTTTTTCATAATCAAAAGTATAGTCAGAAACGTGACATCTGGCTGGTTACGTCAAATCTTTCTATGCTTCTATCCAACCAGAGAATAAAAGGAGTTATTTATTTACCATATAGTCTATATTTAGTCTCATATTTTAACAACTTAAAGGTAATTTTTCATAAAGACAGAGAGCAGATAATTCTTGGAACCCTACTGTCTGGATGCAATCATTGAGTATCCAAGGACTGACTTCAAATTAGGTGTCTAGGTTGACAGCTGAAGGCATAATTGTCCCCATTCTAAACAATTGGCTAAGTTTCTGGTGTCATTCTAAGGGGATCCAGTATCTGTCTGCTTGGGATGACATGACTGACAGACCTCAATGCTTTGCCAGAGATGGCCTGCATCTGTCACCCCTGGGTTTCCGGGTACTGGCTAAGGTTCTTGCCACACCTATAGTGTTTTTCTTAGGCAGTGTTCCAAAGACCAAATTACCACCGTAACAGCTATAAATAAATGCAATCAGAGGGTCATGCTGCTCAACACTAGAAGTCTAAATCTCAAGATGCACTCGCTCGAAGCACTCCTAAAAACGGAAAACATCGACATTTGTGCTGTAACGGGGACCTGGTTTAAAGAAGCAGAAAGCACCCCTGTGCTACCAGGCTATAACTCATTCCACACCTTTCGGCCCCAGAACATGGATCGAAGCTCCAAAGTGGGAAGTGTCTCCATATTCATAAAGGATATACACACCTCCAGACTAGTAGCCCAGCATAATGCATCTGAGATACTCCAGGTACAACTAACATTTGGTAAGATGGCGATTCAGGTCATAGGCTGCTATAGGTCCCCAACCATGTCCCAAGACTCTCACTCTACATTCCTAAGCACCCTGGAAACTATTAAGATCTAGCCCAACACTCTCGCACTTGGTGACTTCAACTACCCCTCTATCAGCTGGGAAAACTACTCATGCATCAATGCACTGGTCTAACGCTTCCTGGAATTCATCAGTTCCAAAGCCCTGGACCAGCTCATTCTTACCCCCAGTAGAGGAAGCAACATCCTTGACCTGGTTATTACTAACATGGGCAACTGTTGCACAACATCATTAGTCAATTCCTCCCTGGTTAGATCCGACCACAAACTAATCACCATGGAAATCCACATCTCAGCCACATCCCCCCGCAAAGGAATCCACCATGAAAAACTTCTCTAAAGCTGACTTTACACTCCTAAAATCAGAGGTGGCTAACTTCACGGCACCCATGGCAATGGAAAATAGATGCATGACAGCCAAATCATACACCAATGCACTGTACGAACACATACATAAAGGCATGGAACTAGCCATACCCAACAGAACAAAGATGCTCTCCTCCATAAAAAGGAAGCCAGACTGGTGGTCACCTGCCATTAATAAACTCTACAACAGAAGGAAGAAACTGTTGCAGAAAAAGGTGAAGTCCCAAGACTGGAAAAATTCCCTTATTAGCCTCAACAAAAAGTTGAGATCCCTCATCAAAACCTTTAAAGCCAGCTATGAAGGCAGAATTCAGCAGACACTAAAAACCACAAAGCCTTCTATAGTTATATCAAGGATCTCCATGGCAATACCCAGATTTGCTCTGAGTAATTGCACAATGGTACCACCTATACTGACCTAACAGATATTGTCAACATACTGGCTGACAGATTAAGTGCCAGCTTTACCCCTCTCTCCCCCCCCAAAAGACCAATCTCAATACCGGAAGAATGCCAGGCACCCAACATTATTGCAGCATAGGTTAAAGCTGCATTGTCTAAGGCCAAGAATACAGCTTCCATGGGAGCTGACAATATCTCTGGCTGTATTCTACATGAATTACAAAGTGAACTGGCACTACATCTGTGTGCTCTGTTCACTCACAGCCTCACTTCAGGCTTTGACCCTACCAAATGATGCACTGCTACAGTCATCCCTCTCCATAAAGGAGGATCGACTACAGACCCTGGAAATTATCACCCCATTAGCCTGACGAGTCTGATATGTAAGGCTATGGAGCGCATCATCATGGACCTAATTAACAAGGCTATAGGGAATCTCCAAACTCTAGATCCCACGCAATTTGGTTTTGTGAAAGGTAGATCATGCATGCTCAACCTGGTTGACTTCTTTGAGTCAGTCACCAGAGTAGTGGATGAAGGTAAGGCAGTTCATACACCCTACCTCGATCTGGCCAAGGCCTTTGATACCATTCCTCACTCAGGAATTACTGATAAACTCAGCAAACTAGGCATCAACCCCTATATCATTAGGTGGGTTGCAAATTGGCTCACAGATAGACCCACAGTGTGAAAGTAGCAGACTCCAAGTCAGACTGCCATCCAGTCACGAGTGGAGTCCCACAGGGATCGGTCCTGGGTCCTCTCCTGTTTGGCATCTACTTCTCAGAAGTCCAGGCCAACATGGAGGAACACTGGCTGACCAAATTTGCAGATGACTGCAAGCTGGGAACCATTACTAGCCCCCCAAGTGATGCAGACATCCTACAGAAAGGCCTCACTGAGACCAATGACTGGTGTTGAGCCATGGCCTTAAGCTTAATGCCAAAAAATGCGAAGTCATCCTCTTTGGGAAAAACTCAGTTCCCACTAATTACCACATTGATGGTAGCCCACTAAACACTGAAGGCATTATAAGAGATCTGGGGACACAGGTTGACAGCAACCTCTCCTTCGACCACCACATTGCCACTGTGGTCAGAAAGTCCTTCTATGTGGCACATCTCATTACCAAGGGTTTTGCATCCAGGAAGAAAGAGGTCATCATTTCTCTCTACTCTTCCCTCATTAGACCAATCATAGAGTATAATGCCCCAGTTAGCATGTACCTCACTAGACACCTGCAACAGTTAGAGAGGCCACAAAAGTACCTCACAGAGAGGATCCTAGGCCTTAAACACATGTCCTACACGGACAGACTCAAAAAACTCCAGGTATTCTCTGTCTCATATTGTCCACTAGGAGGCGATCTCTGCTTGACTTACAAAGCCATGTCTGACCCAGCTCTGTTAGAAATGCTACATCTAAAGAAATCCCAATCTCTCTGCACCACACGCTCCAGAGACCTCAACCTCATTACCACAATCAACAGAACATGCTGGAGGGACAGGTTCATAACCCAGAGACTGCCCATGCTATAGAATAGACTTTCCATACACGTCAAGCAGAGCACCTCACTAGCCCTCTACAAGCGAAATCTTGATGAGTGGATGGGAAATAGAACGTTCACCCCGGGGATCACTCCAGTGGCTCTACTTGATAGAGGCACTGGGAATTAACGATGGACGGCACAATGACAGGGCACTTCTATGGGCTAGGCTTGTAAAAGGCCCCATGGCCATTAACCTAGTACTCACCTATGAATCTATGAACCTTATTCTGACCAGCTTCCCCAAGTCTTTCCAACACATGCAGTCCTGCTAGTGTATTCAACAGCTCCCCACTGAAACGTATGTTTTGTTCTTTCATCTATTTTCTTCTCTCTGAAATATCCCTCCTTTTGCACACTCTATCACTTTTAGACAACTCTTTATCTTTCACCATGAGGCGCTTTATTACTAGAATTATATTAGAGCCATTACAAGAGTCTGGAAACTTATTTTTATATAAATTAGCATAATTATCATTTTTTACAATAGTTAAATAGTGTTATAACTTGGTTCTGAATGTTTCCTGACACATACTCGACCCCATCTAGATGATGTAGAATAGCATAAAGCCTATTAGATTCAAGCCTCAGATCTGGGTCAGAGCAAGGAAGATGGTTGTATATGTTTGAATAATGCCCATTGGTTAATAACTCTGTGATGTCTGTGCAGGATTCTTTAGGTCCCTTTTCTGGTCCACGGGAAGATGTCCATCTGCAAAAATGACTTCTATGTCTTTTATTACAGAGACTCTGTCATGTAAGTCTTATTGTTACAGTAGTCATAAGCCATGAAAGTGGAAGTCTTGTGCAGTGTAATGTGTCTGGAAAGGAAGGTTGATGTTCAATCATCTTTTTGCTTTTGAAGCCTTTCTTTCCCATAATACACTTCAAAAGGATGAGAATGGATTGATATCGCTACACACCTATCAATGCATGTATGTATCACAGATTCCCAGTCCCTGACCACAGTATGTGCTAATGGTGCTACCAAATGAAACTTACGTGAGGTTCTACTAACAGGGAAAGGGCTGGGGCCAGACAAATGCCAATTGCCTTCAATGATTTAATGCATATATTAGCAACTTTGTTTTAAAGGACATGTCATAGCATGTTTTAGTCATGTATGTACTTGTCCCTGTTTTTTTTAATTATGAAATTAAAATCAGTACCCTTCTCTACATTAAAAAGATGCTGGACTGCAGTTTGTGTAATTATAAACAAGAGCAATGATTTCCCTCCCATTTTGGCAAAGAATCACGGCAAACGCTCGGCACATCTCTGGATTAACGTGGTTCAGTGAAAAGATTGGGTTTTGCTACCTAAACATATTGCTCTGGGCCATTCTGCATCTACCCTCCTACACTTCTCCAGATGTGGCCCCTTCTTTCTACATTATTCATTATTGGAAAGATGCAGTCCACTTGGACTTTTAATCATAATGAGGGGGAATTAAAGATTTTTGCTGTGTCACTATTCCTTCCTTTCCTCAAAAGTAAAAAAAATCATTTTAATGTTACAAGACTTCTGCCACAATTCCTAGACCACTGTCTTTGCCTTCACCAGAATGTACCCGTATGCCCATTTTTGGGTAAACAAATTCAGAACTACATGCTAATTGATATGGGAGACAGCCCAATTCAAAAGGCTGACAACAGCCAAAGTCACTGACCTCCAAAGTCTGCAATAGCTTAGCTAAAATGATTCCAAAAGAGCACTCTGAATGGAGCTTTCATGACTAATTCATAAGGCACTTTGAGGTGACTAATTCACAAGGCACTTTGGGGTGACTAATTCATAAGGCACTTTTGGGTGACTAATTCATAAGATGCTTTGAGGTGACTAATTCACAAGGCACTTTGGGGTGACTAATTCACAAGGCACTTTGGGGTGACCAATTCACAAGGCACTTTGGGGGTGACTAATTCATAATGCAATTTGGGGTGGCTAATTCAAAAGGCACTTTGAGGTATCACTCTTTTCATGGTGAGTCATCACCGCTAGCTAACAGACACTGCAGCAATGTATGGCACTGGAAGTTACTGAGAATGTTTTCCAAAATTTTGTAAAATAAGTACCAAATATGTGGAAATACACCATGCAGCTTTACAGGGCAGATAAAACCCTTGAAAGTAAATGCCTTCCATCAGGCCCCTGGTCTTCACCATAAAGTCACTATCAGGATCTCATTCCACTTTGCCACTCACCAGAGTGAGGCAAGCAGGCAAAAGCCCCAACATCCACCCCACTATATCAGCTGGTCCTTCAACATGTGTCCATCAATACCATCATTACCATGTTCCTTACTGTTTGCCATCTCACACAGCTTACTAACATGTAGGGAATCAGACATAACTAGTACTTCCTGACATGAGCAAGAGGCAGTGAGGACATGTGTCCATCAATACCATCATTACCATGTTCCTTACTGTTTGCCATCTCACACAGCTTACTAACGTAGGGAATCGGACATAACTAGTACTTCCTGACATGAGCGAGGGGCAGCGAGGACATGTGTCCATCGATACCATCATTACCATGTTCCTTACTGTTTGCCATCTCACACAGCTTACTAACGTAGGGAATCGGACATAACTAGTACTTCCTGACATGAGCGAGGGGCAGCGAGGACATGTGTCCATCGATACCATCATTACTATGTTCCTTACTGTTTGCCATCTCACACAGCTTACTAACGTAGGGAATCGGACATAACTAGTACTTCCTGACATGAGCGAGGGGCAGTGAGGACATGTGTCCATCAATACCCTCATTACCATGTTCCTTACTGTTTGCCATCTCACACAGCTTACTAACATGTAGGGAATCGGACATAACTAGTACTTCCTGACATGAGCGAGGGGCAGCGAGGACATGTGTCCATCGATACCATCATTACCATGTTCCTTACTGTTTGCCATCTCACACAGCTTACTAACATGTAGGGAATCGGACATAACTAGTACTTCCTGACATGAGCAAGAGGCAGCGAGGACATGTGTCCATCAATACCATCATTACCATGTTCCTTACTGTTTGCCATCTCACACAGCTTACTAACATGTATGGAATCGGACATAACTACTACTTCCTGACATGAGCAAGAGGCAGCGAGGACATGTGTCCATCAATACCATCATTACCATGTTCCTTACTGTTTGCCATCTCACACAGCTTACTAACATGTATGGAATCGGACATAACTAGTACTTCCTGACATGAGCAAGAGGCAGCGAGGACATGTGTCCATCAATACCATCATTACCATGTTCCTTACTGTTTGCCATCTCACACAGCTTACTAACATGTATGGAATCGGACATAACTAGTACTTCCTGACATGAGCAAGGGGCAGCGAGGACATGTGTCCATCGATACCATCATTACCATGTTCCTTACTGTATGCCATCTCACACAGCTTACTAACATGTAGGGAATCGGACATAACTAGTACTTCCTGACATGAGCGAGGGGCAGCGAGGACATGTGTCCATTGATACCATCATTACAATGTTCCTTACTGTTTGCCATCTCACACAGCTTACTAACGTAGGGAATCGGACATAACTAGTACTTCCTGACATGAGCGAGGGGCAGCGAGGACATGTGTCCATCGATACCATCATTACAATGTTCCTTACTGTTTGCCATCTCACACAGCTTACTAACGTAGGGAATCGGACATAACTAGTACTTCCTGACATGAGCGAGGGGCAGCGAGGACATGTGTCCATCAATACCATCATTACCATGTTCCTTACTGTTTGCCATCTCACACAGCTTACTAACATGTAGGGAATCGGACATAACTAGTACTTCCTGACATGAGCGAGGGGCAGCGAGGACATGTGTCCATCGATACCATCATTACCATGTTCCTTACTGTTTGCCATCTCACACAGCTTACTAACGTAGGGAATCGGACATAACTAGTACTTCCTGACATGAGCGAGGGGCAGCGAGGACATGTGTCCATCAATACCATCATTACAATGTTCCTTACTGTTTGCCATCTCACACAGCTTACTAACGTAGGGAATCGGACATAACTAGTACTTCCTGACATGAGCGAGGGGCAGCGAGGACATGTGTCCATCAATACCATCATTACCATGTTCCTTACTGTTTGCCATCTCACACAGCTTACTAACATGTAGGGAATCGGACATAACTAGTACTTCCTGACATGAGCGAGGGGCAGCGAGGACATGTGTCCATCAATACCATCATTACAATGTTCCTTACTGTTTGCCATCTCACACAGCTTACTAACGTAGGGAATCGGACATAACTAGTACTTCCTGACATGAGCGAGGGGCAGCGAGGACATGTGTCCATCAATACCATCATTACCATGTTCCTTACTGTTTGCCATCTCACACAGCTTACTAACATGTAGGGAATCGGACATAATTCCATCTGACCATTCTTTTAGATGGACATAGTCTCAGACTGTTAGTATAACACTAATAGAGAAGTTGCTAGCTGCTACTGAAATTACAAAGGAAATGCATAGAAAAAAATATTTTCTGTTAGGAAATGCAACCATTAGACATTTTCTATAGGTCATTTCAACAATTTTGAACAAGTTTATTGCATATTTCAATTGTTACAAATAACTTTTTTATCATGTCACTCTGATTCATCAAGGGCAGTATAGATAATATTTTATTTTATTTTATTTCTTTTACATTTGTTGACCGGGCTAGTCCAACTGGATATATGTCCATTTTCAGTGGAGGCATGGGGAGATAAGCTCTACATACACAAGAAATTTTAAAAAAGCATTGATACATTGCACAAAAAAATTGGAAACAGAATGTATCATTGTGTTGGGCATAATAACAAGAAAGTAATTTCCTGGTCTGAGCAGATGTAGAATTCATATCAAGAAATAGGACAGAGGTAACTAATTAATAATATAGTCACACAAAAACATGACAACAAAAAAAATCACCAAAATAAAAAAAAACAATTAATGGTGTGAACCAGCTATGGATATTTACACCAAATTTATACAAGGCAAATATTCTACTGTAAAGTTTCACAAGAAGTCATAGGCTGTAACAGCTGCTGTTAAACATTCAAAGTATGTACAAGAATATTAAGTATATAGTCACATACACCTTATTGTCAAAGGAGAAGAAGCAAAATTCTATTTGTAAGAGGGCTAATATCTAGGGGAAGTTTAGATAGTTAGTCTGGGTTAACACGGGCGCATAACCAGTGTGATTTAAGATAGTGTTTTAGTTTGTTTTTAAATAAGTTGGTTGATGCTAGGGAGGTTATGTGATTGGGGAGGTTGTTCCAGGTTTTGCCAACTGTACTAGAGAATAATGCGTCTCCAGCTGAATTGTTAGTTTTAGTTGTTTGTACTAGTAGTTTGTTAGCTGAGCGTAGGGTTTTCAGATTGTTATAGGGGGTGACAAGGGTAGAAAGTATTGGTGTCTTTGTTGGTTGATACAGAATCTTATGGGCTACTATTAGTTGGTTCAACAGTATTAGATTTGATAATTCTAACCAGCCTAGTTGATTTAGATTGATACAGTGATGGGTTCTAAAGGTAGACCTGGTTGCAAACCTGGCGATGTTGTTGTAGCAGTTAATTAGCTTGCTCATGTTCTTTTTACTTAGTTTAGTGTAGAGAGGGGAGGCATAAAGTAAGGTAGAGATGAGGTGGGTATGGGCTATAGTGGCCCTGGCTAGTGGAGTCAGGAAGGGTTTGATCCTGTAGAGGAAACCTAATTTTTTTATTCAATGTTTTTATAGTGTTATTTATATGAGACTCAAAAGTGAGGTTATTATCAATTAGTACACCAGGTAGTTTTGTAGTAAGATCAGGAGATATGATAGTGCCATTGCTAGATGTTACAGTAAAGTGGGGAGGCCCTACACGTAGGGGTGAATAGTAGCATTTTTGTTTTTTGTTGGGTTCAAGAAGAGACACCGATCCAGAAACCAATTTTCAACTATGTTAAAGATATTTTGAGTTAGGGACTTGAGTTCTAATGGGGAACTGGCTGAACATATAAGTGTAGAATCATCCGCATATTGGATGCAGGTGGCTTGGGGGATCACAGAACGAGGGTCATTTATAAAGATAGAGAAGAGGAGAGGACCCAATATGGAGCCTTGAGGGACACCAAGGGTAACTGGGAGGTGAGAGGACATGGTATTTTCCCAAAGTACAGCCTGTTGCCTATTATTTAGATAGGACTGGAGCCACTGTATAGCAAGTGCATCCACTGACAGGTTTTTAAGTATGTTAATGAGGAGGTGGTGGTTAACCATGTCAAAGGCTTTTGACAGATCATTAAAGAGGGCTGAGGAGAGAGTGTCGTTGTTTCGATTTCTATTAATGCAGTCGGTGAAGGATAAAAGAGCAGAGGTAGTGCTATGAAATGGTCTGAATCCATGTTGGCAGGTGGCTAGTATGTTTTTGTCTAGTAGACAGCTTAAAAGTTACTTATGAATGCATTTCTCCATTATTTTTGCCGATGGGGATAATACGGCTATAGGCCTATAGTTGGATAGGTCTTTGGAATTACCACCTTTGTGCAGGGGGATAATGTGAGAAACTTTCCAGATTGAAGGGATGGTTCCTTCAGAAATAGTTCTATTAATGAGGATGGATATGGGGTAGGCTATGGCTTTTGCTGCTTTTTGCAGATATTCTGCAGGTAGTAGGTCAGCAGGGAGTGTGGGGGGTTTAAGTTTCTGGATAAGGTTATAGACAAGGGATGTGGGAACAGGTTGAAAATTAAATGGGGGGGGCTATTGGAGTTGGCAGAGTAAGAGTGTATGACACCAGGGGTTAACTGTTTGGCAAGGGATTGAACGGTTTCTGTGAAAAAAGTGTTAAAAGAGTTGGCTATTTGAATGGGATTATTGTGATCTGGGCCAGAGAACTTATTGGACTTATTACAGGCCTTGATCCCGTCCTCATCTGGCAGTTTGCCTTGATCCCCTCCTCATCTGGCAGTTGCCTTCTTTACGCCTCTAGGCATTCTATTATTTCTCTCTAGCATACCCCTGTTACATACAGTTGTTTGATAAATAATTCTATTTAACGCCATTAGTATACTATGACATGAAAACAGCAAGAGTAAGCATAAACTTTGTGGCAACGGCACAAACTACCACACATGCATAATGTCTACTTATCATCTCATTCCATTTCTACTTTAGTCTTCCCCGCTTCAGTCAGTGAATACAACATTCTGTTTCATTATGTCTTCTTTTTACTTATTGTCAAAAATACTTAGTATAGGCAAGTGAATATTAAAATCTACATTATTATACATTATTTGCTTTTGCATAAACATTCAGTACAAGCTGAACTTTAGGCAAACATAAAAAAAAATGAAAGCGTGTATGACTAGACAAGCTAATGAAGCGACGAGATGGGTAGCGGTTTGCTATAGTGACAAATCATACCTCCGTGACTTTGTTGGTGATGAATTTAATTTAAGATGTTTAGATAAAAAGAGCTGACGACATTGTGGACAACTGGCATTTATTTAAATGTTGTTATTTTCATAATACATCTGACTTCACATCTGTATCTTAAATTCATCAATGTGTTAGAAAATATAAAACTGTGTACAAAGATGACAGATACAGGTATAAATAAATAGTAAAAAGTCTAAAATAAGTAGTACACTAATGCTGCAGTGTGCATTGAGGTATCAGGCACCTGTACGCTCAGGTTCACTCAAATTAGTAGCATCCCAGCTCCTTCTGTCCTCTTATTCACATTCTTTATACCTGTATACCCTATTTTACACCTGCTAAGAAAAGCTATTCATAATGACAGCATGTAGATTGTATTAAAATGCCATGTAGCTATACTGACCAGCCCTACTAAATGCCATGCAGTTATAACAACCAGCCTTACTAAATGCCATGCAACTATACTGACCAGCCCTACTAAATGCTGTGCAGCTATACTGGCCGGCACTACTAAATGCCATACAGCTACATGACCAGCCCTACTAAATGTCATGCAGTTATACCAACCAGCCCTACTAAATGCCATGCAGCTATATCCACCAGCCCTACTAAATGCCATGCAGCTATACCCACCAACCCTACTAAATGCCATACAGTTATATGACCAGCCCTACTAAATACCATGCAGTTATACCAGCCAGCCCTACTAAATGCCATGCAGCTATACCCACCAGCTCTACTAAATGCCATGCAGCTATACCAACCAGCTCTACTAAATACCATGCAGTTATAGCAACCAGCCCTACTAAATGCCATACAGCTATACCCACCAGCCCTACTAAATGTCATGCAGCTATACCCACCAGCCCTACTGAATGCCATACAGCTATACGACCAGCCCTACTAAATGCCATGCAGTTATACCAACCAGCCCTACTAAATGCCATGCAGCTATATCCACCAGCCCTACTAAATGCCATGCAGCTATACCCACCAGCCCTACTAAATGCAATACAGCTATACTGACCATCCCTACTAAATGCAATGCAGTTATAGCAACCAACCCTACTAAATGCCATACAGCTATACCCACCAGCCCTACTAAATACCATGCAGGTATACCCACCAGCCCTACTAAATACAATACAGCTATACTGACCATCCCTACTAAATGCAATGCAGTTATAGCAACCAACCCTACTAAATGCCATACAGCTATACCCACCAGCCCTACTAAATACCATGCAGGTATACCCACCAGCCTTACTAAATGCCATACAGCTATACCGACCAGCCCTACTAAATGCCATGCAGTCATAGCAACCAGCCCTACTAAATGCCATGCAGTTATACCAACCAGCCCAACTAAATGCCATACAGTTATAGCAACCAACTCTACTAAATGTCATGCAGCTATACCCACCAGCCCTACTATATGCCGTGCAGCTATATCAACCAGCCCTACTAAATGCCATACAGCTATACTGACCATCCCTACTAAATGCAATGCAGTTATAGCAACCAACCCTACTAAATGCCATGCAGCTATACCCACCAGCCCTACTAAATGCCATGCAGCTATATTGACCAGCCCTACTAAATGCCATGCAGCTATATTGACCAGCCCTAGTCATTATTTTGTTTATAAGAGGTTAATGAAAAAAGAAGAAAATTAAAGTATATTTCTATAGATGTTTGCTGAAGCAGGCAAACAGGGAAAAATAATCAATCTGTTTGAGTAGTAACCCCTGTGTTGGGAGAACTAATAATGGGGTTATAATAGGTAATGCATGCTCAACTCTTGCAGGGGGGAGTAACAGGTGGGGGTATGCTGGGAGCATGTCTAGGGCATAAACTCCAGTGGTAAAACTTGAGCCATGACACAGGTGACTATCACATTGCTAGATGAGTAAGGAGGTGAGGGCTATATCACCACATATATGGGGCGACCTCCTTGTAGAGTATTGCACGTTTGCTGCATGACATAACCCATCATGTCTGATGAAGTGCTAGGCTAGAATGAAAATCCCAGCTGATTGTAGTACAGCTCATGGACAGGACATACGTGGTTAAGTTGGGTGAATCCAGATCCAGCAACCGGCCAGTTACTAGTGGTGTGCCACAGGGCTCAGTACTGGGACCACTCCTGTGTAGAATATACTTCTCTGAAGTCAAGGCTAATGTGAAAGGCTTCTGGATGACAACATTTGCAGATGATTGCAAGTGGGAGGCAATTACTGAATTTCACAAAGATGTAGATATCCCTCAAGAGACTCTAAATCACACAAATGATTGGTGCCAGAACCATGGCCTACAACTAAATGCGAAAAAAATACATTATCATGCCATTAGGGAAGTCTAACACCCTTGCAAATTACAACATCAATAGCACACCATAGAGGTGCAAGATTAAGGTACATAGATAGATTGTAGCCTGAACTTTGACTACCATGTGTCCACAGTGGTGAAGAAGTGCTTCCATATGGCACAACTTAAAAGTAAAGGTATGGCATACAGATCCAAGGAAAATATAGTCCCACTGTAATCGTCCCTCATTAGACCAATAATCAAGTACAATGTGTCATTTGGCATGAACATGACTAGAAACGTATAACAGCTGGAGTGACCACAGAGGTTCTTCACAAAGAAAATACAGGATTTAAAGAATATGTCATATGTGGCCAGACTAAAAGCCCTGTCCCTTTACTCTGTCACATACCGACTATTAAGGGGTGAGCTATATCTGACCTACAAGACACTCACAAATCCAGCCCCGATGGAGCTGCTACACATCTACAAGTCAATCAGCCTGAGGGTCACCCAATCAAAGGAACTAAATTTAGTGAATAACTCAAACAAAACATGCTGGAGAGACAGATATGTGTCTCAGAGATTCCTTTTTTTCTAATGTTCCTATTCACATTAAGCAGAACCCTTCCCTAGCCCTCTTCAAAAGCAGTTGGATCAATGGATGGGAAATCACAAATTCATGGGGTAATGCCTATGTCCCTTATGAACAAGGGTAATCTGTAAGATACTCAAAGCATAGGCACAAATCCATGCCATCTTCTTTCCCCTCGAGGCCATATATTGGGTAAAATCAGGTCATATTGGCTAGGCGTCTAAGGGCTCTTAAGCCGTTAGCTTAGTAATCTCCTATGAACCTATGAGTGCCTCTGAGTCTCTGCTCTATTTACCACT